>NW_005871509.1:680525-692560 GCF_000147115.1 Myotis lucifugus
TAAAAGGGATTTTTTAGTCATTTGTCTATTTTGTTGTTACTATATAGGACAGTGATAGCGAACCTTTTGAGGTCGGCGTGTCAGCATTTTGAAAAACCCTAACTTAAGTCTGGAGCCGTGTCACATATAGAATTTTTTTTGATATTTGCAACCATAGTAAAACAAAGATTTATATTTTTGATATGTATTTTATATATTTAAATGCCATTTAACAAAGAAAAATCAACGAAAGAAATGAGTTTGCATGTCACCTCTGACACGCATGTCATAGGTTCGCCATCACTGATATAGGAGTACAATGGATTCTTGCATATGGATTTGTAACTGGCAACTTCACTGTGTTAGTTTGTTTTTTCTAACAGTCTTTTGGTGGCATCTTTAGGGTTTTCTATGTATAGCACCATGTCATCTGCAAATAGTGACAGTTTTATTTCTTCATTCTTAATTTTGAAGCCTTTTATTTCTTTTTCTTGCCTGATTTCTCTGTCTAGGACTTCCAGTTCTACATTGGATAACAGTGGTAAGACTGGGTGTCCTTGTCTTGTTACTTATCTTAGAGAAATCTTTCAGCTATTCACCATTGAGTATGATATTAGCTGAGGCTTGGTCATATATGGCCTTAATTATGTCGAGGTATTTACCTTCTATACCTATTTCATTGAATGTTTTCAATGTAAATAGATGTTGCATCTTGTCAAATGCTTTTTCCACAACATTGATAACATCATATGATTTTTATATTTCATTTTGTTAATTTTGTGTACCACATTGATTATTAGCATGTCGAAACATCCTTGCATCCCTGGAATAAACCCCACTTGTTCATGAGTGTATTATCCCTTTAATGCATTGTTTATCCAATTCCTAGCATTTGGTTTAGAATTTTGATGTCTATGTTCATCATACATATTGGTCTGCAATTTTCTTTTTTTTCATCATCCTTATATGGTTTTTATATTGGGATAATTTTGGGCCTGCAAAATGAGTTAAGAATTAGTCCCTCCTCTTCAATATTTTGGAAGAGTTTCAGAATAATATGTATTCTCTTTCCATCACAATTTAACCTCCTCTACCTCCTCCCACCCCTCTTTCCTTCTGATAACCACCATACTGTTGTCTGTGTGTATAATTTTTGTTTTATTGTATTACTAGAGGCCCAGTGCACGGATTTGTGCACCAGTGGGGTCCCTCAACCTGGCCTGCAGGGATCAGGGCAAAACTGGCTCTCCAACATCCCCTGAGGGGTCCCAGATTGTGAGAGGTTTCAGGCCAGGCCAAGGGACCCCAACAGTGCATGAATCCATGCACCGGGCCTCTAGTATGCATATAAGATTTTTGGTTAACCTCTCCCTGCCACCCTCTCCCCCCTTCCCTCTGAGATTTATTAGTCTGTTCCATGTTTCCATGCCTGTGGTTTCACTCTTGCATTGAGTGTCTGCCCCCTGGAAGTCAGTGTTCATCATAGCTACCAGGCAGATGGTTAAACGGTCAGCTGGTCACTTAGGTTTTTATATATTTAGATTTTTTTGCTTAATTCTTTCAACTTTTTCATCCAACCACCAACACCCCTCCTTCTGACAGCTATGACACCCCAATAAATTCCATAATTTTTTTAAAAAAGACAAAAGATAAAAGAAGGAATGGTAGGTATTAAATCTTTGAATGCTTTGCAGAATTCACCAGTGAAGCTGTCTGGTCTTAGATCTTGTTTTTGAGGGCGGTTTTTTATTATTCTTTTCATTTCCTTACTGGTGATCAGTCTATTTAGATTTCTCAATTCTTCATAGTTCAGCCTACAGAGATTATAAATGTTAAGAATTTTTTAACATTTTCTTTATTATCTAATTTGGTATCTTGTAGCCTTTCACAATATTTTTGTATAATCATTTGTATTTCAGTTGGGTCTATTGTAACTTTTCCTCTTTCATTTTTAATTTTTTAAACATATTTTTATTTACTTCAGAGAGGAAGGGAGCGGGAGAGACAGAAAAATCAATGATGAGAGAGTGTCATTGACTGACTGCCTCCTACACACCTCCTACTGGGGATTGAGCCAGCAACCCTGGCATGTGCCCTGACTGGGAATCGAACTGTGACCTCCTGGTTCATAGGTCAACATTGAACCACTGAGTCATGCTGGCTAGGCTCATTTTTAATTTTATTCATTTGAGACTATTTTGTTTATTCCTTAGCGAGTCTAGCCAGAGATTTGTCAATTTTATTTATCCTTTCCAAAAATCAGCTCTTCGTTTCATTATTTATTTCTATTGCTTTGTATTTTACTTCATTTATTTCTGCTCTAATTTTCATTATTTACTTTATTCTATTGATGTCTGTTTTCATTTTATTTTCTTTACCTAGTTTTTTAAGGCATAATGTTTGATGTTTTTATTTGAGATCTTTCTAATTTCTTGAGGTGGACCGGTATTGCTATAAACGTCCCTCTTAGTACCAGGTTTTCTACATTCTCAAAATTTTGGTGTCTTATTTTTTCTCAATGTACTGTTTGATCTCTTCTTTTATTTCTTCTTTGACTCAATAGTTATTGATTGACATGTTTAATCTCCACATGTTAATAGTTTTTTCAGCTTTCTTCTTGTAGTTAATTTTCAGTTTCATACTGTTATTGTCAGAAAATATAGTTGGTGTGATTTAATCTTCTTTAATTTATTGAGACTAGTTTTGTGCCCCAAATTATGGTCTATCCTTGAGAATGTTCCATCTTCACTTGAGAAGAATGTACATGTTATTATTTTAGAATGGAAAGTTCTATAAATATAGATTATGCCATTTGCTCTGATGTGCCATTTAAGGCAGATATTTCCTTGTTGACTTTCTTTTGGGATGATCTATCCATTACTGTCAACGGGGTACTGAGGTTTGCTACTACAATTGTATTTTTGTCAGTTTCTTTCTTTAGATCTGTTATTAATCACTTTATATATTTTGCTGCTCCCAGGTGCAGAGATATGTATTGATGTGTTATGTCTTCTAGATTGTTTCCTTTATCATTATTAAATGTCTATCTTTGCCCCTGATTACCTTTTTTATCTTAAAAATCTAATTTCTTCTGATATCAGTATGACCACACCCGCTGTTCTCTGGATCCCTATGCTGGAAGTATCTTCGTCCACCCCTTCACTTCGAGCTAGATTTCCTTTACAGCTGAGATGAGTCTCCTGAAGGTGACATATAGTTGGCCTTGTTTTTAATCTATCCTGTGTCTTTTGATGAATGAGTTCAGTTCATTTAAATTCAGGGTTATTATGGGTATATGAGGACTTACTATCAGTATTTTCTCTTTTTTTTCTTGTTACTCTGTATTTCCATCATTTTTTTTTCTCTTGTGTTTCTGTTTCCTGTTTTAGTTTGTTTTTCTATGAATGTTATCTATCTGCTCTAGATTTTTGTATTGTGATTACTATTAGCTTTATGTAAAAAAATAAAGCTTGTTTCCTGCCTACAGGAGTCCTTTTTCTTCTGATTGCATCTTATTTCCATTCACCTGTGCAAGGCCAGTCCTTTCCCTCTTCCCTTTCATGCTTTTGTGTTACAAATTATCTCTTTTCTGCATTTGTTTCCAAATTATAGAAGTTACAGTTATTTTAAAAATGCATTTCCCCCTTTCACGTATATGTTATACTTCATTGTTTAATACCCTATTCAGGAATAGAGTTACAATCATGTGCTTCTGTCTGATTGTCATCGTATTCACTTGCTGCACATGCTTGTCCTTGGCTTTGGGTGCAGCCACTCCTCCCCAGGTGGACTGTAATGCAGGCTTTGTGATGGTAAATTCCCTCGGCTTTTTTATTAATTAATTTATTTTTCATATATAAAAGATACCATCCTGGCTTTATTATTCTTGGCTTTTTCTTTCTCTTTTTCAATATTTTGAATATTTTATATCCTTCTTTCCTGGCTTGTAAGGTTTCTGCTAAAAAACCTGATGATAATCCAGTGGTGTTGGCTTTGTTGCAGTCTCTCTCTCTCTCTCTCTCTCTCTCTCTCTCTCTCTCTCTCTCTTTCTCTCTCTCTCTCTCTCTCTCTCTCTCTCTCTCTCTCTCTCTCTTTTTTTCGTCAGTGCCTTGAGAATTCTTTCTTTTTCATTAACGTATAACAGTTTCAATATAATGTTTCTTGGATAACGTGTTTTTACATTGAGGTGATTAGGTGTTTTATTGGCTTCTTGAAATTAGATTGTCCGGTTCTGTCCTCTTCCCTTGCTCTTCTCCTTTATACCTATTATTCTGATTCTTTTTGATAGAGTCAGACAATTCTGGCAGAAATATTTCACTTTTTAAAACTCAATCCTCTCTCTTCTTCCACTTGAGTTATTTCTAGACTTCTGTTTCTGAGCTCACCAATTCTCTCCTCCACCCAGACTACTGTTTCCAGTGCTCTCTAAGCTATTCTTTGCCGCATTTATTGAGTCCTTTAGCTCCAGAATTCTTGTTTGGTTACTTTTTGCAGTTCCAATTTCTTTGGTAAAGTACTCATTTGTTTGTTAATTTTATTCATGACCTTACTGAGCTCCCTTTCTGAGCTTTTTGTATCTTGAGGGTTTTTTTTTTCATAACTGCAATTTTGAATTCTATTATTTAAATCAGTCTTCCAGGTCTTTGAGTTTGCTTTTGGATACTTTTTATTTTCTTTCTGACTTTCCTTTTTACTTTGGTTTTTCATGGGCATTTGAGATAGTCACCTCTTCTTTTTTTCTTCTTCTTCTTTTAAGTACTGTTTGTCTCTTTAAAAGTCAGCAGTTTGAGGCCCTGGCCAGTCAGCTCAGTTGGTTAGAGTGTCAGCGCAATATGCCAAGGTTGCGGGTCTGACCCCTGGTCAGGGCACATACAAGAATCAACCAATGAATGCAGAAATAAGTGGCACAACAAACCTCTCTTTCTGTCCTTTCTTCTTTCTCTAAAATCAACCAGTAAATAAAAATAATTAGCAGGTTGATAAGTAGAATGCTTTCTTCCAAGTTCCAGTAGACAGTGCTGTAGTGCAAGCTTTTGTTTTCTATTCTCTTCATTACTGGCCCCCCTGTGATCTCGGTTTGCTAGTGTTATCTCAGTCATGGAAAATGTGTTGTTTTCCTTGAGGTGCTGGGCATCCTGCCTCGGTTGTCTCAGTTTCAGGGCACCAGCCTCATAGTGGGATGTGGCAGGGCATGGTGCTCAGGGCTTCAAGTTCACAATACTCACTACTGAGATTCAGTGGTTGCCGGCCACACTGTGCTATCTGAGATGTCTCCACTTCCTCTACCTGCTTCTGACTCTACCAGGTTCCACAGCCATGGGAGGCGAGAGGGAGAATGAGGGGAGGAGAGGAGGGAAGGGGAGGTGAGCTCTTGTACCTTCAGCTTTGCCTCCTTGCAGTAATGGCAGCCCTTGTCCACAGCTGCCACACTGCTGTGCTGCATCTGCAACCCTGTCCAGGGTGTAGATGCAAGAGGTGCTGGCTGCTCAGGCTGGAGTGTGGCTTCTGCCCATCCTACCCTCCAGGCTGCCATGTGTGGGCTGCAGCTTGACTGCACCGAGAGGAAGAGGATCTCTCAGAAATGCGTGAGTGTTGAACAGGGGCCCTTTGTTGAATTATAGTCATTTGACTTGTAACTTTAAGGGGAGAACTTGTAACTTCTCACTCTGCTATGATGCTACTGTCACTTTCTGTACAAACAATAATTTTTGCTTGAAATGCCAAGGTCTAGATATATTTGGAAACTTGGGGTGTCTCAGTGATTTTTTTGTTTTGTTTTGTTTTAGGGGAAAAACGGCAGATATATGATGTCATTTACTTTAGCATCTTAGCTAGAGAAGCTCAAGTGTGTAACAGTTATGTTCAGAGAAATTTATAAAGGCCAGTATCAGTGAGAGAGCAAAGTAGGAAAGGAAAGCATCAGAGCAAGATGAACTTGGAGAGGTAGACAAAGGTTAGAATATCTAGAAACTTAGTGATTATGATCAAGTTTTCTAAGAAAAAATGTATTACAATGGTGTTGGTATTATGACTATTAGTTATGTTTTTTTTGTTTGTTTGTTTTTGTTAATCCTCACCTGAGGATATTTTTTTCATTGATTATTTTAGAGAGAGTGGAATGAAGCAAGAAGGAGAGATAGAAATAGAGAGACAGACAGACAGAAACATTGATGTGAGGACACATGGATTGATTGCTTCCCACACACGCCCTGACCAGGGCTGTTCGAGGATCAAACCTGCAACCGAGGTATGTGCCTTTGACCGAGAATTGAACCCTCGACCTTACAATGTGTGGGCCTACTCTCTAACCACTGAGTAATGTTGGCCAGGGCTCTCTCAGCATTTTTTAAATTGCTATAATTGCTGTATGAAGAAAGAATTCCTGGAGGAATAAAGGCAGTAAATTATGGTATGTTGAACTATGGTGATGGCTATGAAAACAAAGAAATAGACTGGTTAAGGGACTGAATGTGGAGGGTAGAGAAGTAAGTGTCCAGGGGACTCAGGTTTCTGCTTGCATCCCAGGATGGATTAGCCAGTAGCCAGGAAACACTAGTGAGGACCTTGAAAAGGGAAGCCTCGAGTTCATTTTGGATTATAAGAAACTTGAGATGCATTTGAGACTCCTGACAGGGGTTGTCAGCCAGTAACTAAATAGGAGTGTGTTACACAGCAAGGAATCCTGGGATAGAGGCACCAACTTCTAAATAAATCTTACTGGAAGTCTCATCCTTGCTTAAGATTGCTTAGGTAGAGAAAACCGACACATTGAAGGACTCGGACAGAGAGGAGTTACTTCATCGTGTGTCACACAAAACAACAACGCTCAGCTTCAGAAACCACGGGCCCTCTCATGCGCGGTGCCTGAACCCTGGAGTTGCTCCACGTGGCAGCCCTGGTAGAGATCGAGGACACAATGACTACGGGAAATGAAGCTGGGCTTGCAAAGTGAGTGCCTGTGAAGAGAGATAAGAGGGATTATGGACAATGTGTGATGATGGAAATTAAGGGAAGATAAGATCTTGAAAGAAGGGCGATGTGAAAATTTACAACTGCCACTGAGACACCAAGTAAAATATAGTGAAAAAGGGCATTAAACTTGGCAACATAAAAGTAATCAGAATCATTAGCTAAAACTCTCTCAAAGGACCTCAGGAGGTGGGGTTCAGATTGGAGTGGGCCGAGGAGCGAGCCGTAATCTCACCTGTTACTTTCAACTCGCACAGCACTCCGGATTCTCTAATCACACTTATCTCACTACATAAACCTATCCCCATATTAGCCTTTTAAATTAAGTGCGATTTTATTGACATTGGGACAATATCTTTGCCTTCTAGTCTCATCACAGCAGTAGCGTGGTCCTTCTAAATCATAATTCAGATCAGTTCTCTACTCTTTTTAAAACATTCCAGTGGTTCCCTATCTACACAAAACCCTTCATATTACCCCATAGACCAGTGGTTCTCAAACTGTGGGTCTCGACCCCTTTGGAGGTCGAACGACCCCTTCACAGTGGTCGCCTAAGACCATCCTGCATATCAGATATTTACATTACGATTCATAACAGTAGCAACATTACAGTTATGAAGTAGCAACAAAAATAATTTTATGGTTGGGTCACAACATGAGGAACTGTATTTAAAGGGCCAGAAGGTTGAGAACCACTGCCATAGACCCTCTGTCAGTGGTTGCTTTCACCTCCCTGGCGTTATCTTCTACCACTCTCCCCTCCGTGCCTCCCACTAAGTGGCCATGGCCTTCTCACTTTTCCACAAATGCTACCTAAGCATGTTCCTTTCCTGCTTACTGTTCTGCTGTGTGCTCCTTTTCCACACGCCCTCATGACTAATTCCCTGGTTCTCCCTGGCCTTCAGTCAAAGGTCACCATTTCTGAGAGCCCTTCCCTGACAGGCTGTCTGAAGTGTGACTCCCCACCGTCCCTTCACAGTAATCTGTCAGCCTTTCCCTTTTCATATTTTCCTCTTTAGTCCTTACTTTCAAGCATGCTCTGTTTGCATTTCTCTATTTTAGTTACTTTGCCTCTTTTCTATTAGAATATAAGTTCCATGCAGGGAAGAATTTTGTGTGTGAGTCTTACAGCTGTTTTCCCAGCTCTAAAACAATATGCTGCACAGAAATCACTCAATAATTAACTGTTGTATAAATAAAAATTTTCAGTGCTCTATACATAATGAACAGATAATAAATTAATGGATTACTAAGCTTTTATATCATGACCAAATTACATTATTAATTACTAGGATTGTAGTGAATAAAAGGATAGACTAATTTTTTTAAAAAAAACCAAATCTCTTTCTTTTGTTAAAATCTGTTAGCTTTGGGCATTTATCTGTAATTCATCAAAATTACAACATGGTCATTATGGTGAAATTCTTTGAAGCAGTTTGCAATCATAGGGTTTCATTGGTCATTCATATAAATCAGTGGTTCCCAAACTTATTTGGCCTACCGCTCCCTTTCCAGAAAAAAATATTACTCAGCCCCTGGAAATTAATTTTTTTAAAATTTTAATAGCAGTTACTCATCGCCCCCAAATGCACCTGTGGCCATCACCGCCCCCCTGGATAGCTGCAGCGCCCACCGGGGGGCGGTAGAGCCCACTTTGGGAATCACTGATATAAATCTTAAAATTAGATTGATGTAATACTGTGCATTCATTTGAATCTAGTGTCTCTCCTGGAACCTCAGGATATAGAAAACAGTTTTCATTAATTTCCAGAGTAACAGCACACAAAACACATGGTGGAACAAGTCTGAAATCCTTTAGATTTTAATCTCATTTGAAGCATGAGCTTGGTTTCACTAAACACTAAGGAAAGATAATGCCATACTCTTGACTTGACTAAGAGGGTAAATAAAACAATTGGAAATGTTTTATAAGATCCTTATGTCCTCTATTGATATTTATTTTAAATTGAGTAACTTATTACTCCAAAATGTTCAACTGAATGTGGTTTCATATCATCATTCTCCTCAAGGAGAAGGAAGGCCATGTTTTTGAGGCCTGTCTCAGTTTTTTGTAGATCTGTGACGGGACATCCTGTGTAAGAATGTGGAAACTGGCTCAGTGACGGCAGTTAGTCTGTCCGGAGAAGAGGGAGATTTTGATGCATAACCTCTAAACAGAACAAACCACTTCCTCTGAGAAATTTGGCGAATGTTTTTAAGAAATATGGTTCACTGGTGATCCTCCCTCAACAACAGCTGTCTGTGTTCGGAGAATGCATTGAATGATGACAGGTAAAGGGCGCAGTAGCCATGCTTTCCTGAGGCCCAAACGCAAAATGTGTGTTCACCATTTTTTTATGGCCAGAGATCATAGTGTAGGATTTCTATCAAAAGGCAGGAAAGAAAACACACACACACACACACACACACACAAAAAAAAAAAACACCACAGTAGTTTAATTTCTCTGGAAGATATTTCTACCCCTTTGTCTTTTGTGTTGCATTTGCCTAACTCTTTTAATTCATTAATATGCATAATAAAGATTTTTTAATTCATTGGCACTCAAAATAAAGCTTTTTCCAGCACCTTAAGATAAAGGAAATATGAATTGTACTTTGATCTCCAAATTTGTAGAAATAGAACAACTGAGAATCCTCATCCTCTATCATAGCAGAGACATTATTACCGCCCTGGCAGATGTGGCTCGATGGTTAGAGTGTTAGCCCTTGCACTGAAGGGTAGCGAGTTGATTCCTGGTCAAGGTAACGTACCTGAGTTGCAGGTTGGCTCCCTGTCCCTGGTCAGGCTGCATGCGGGAGTCAATCAGTCTATGTGTACCTCTCACATTGATGTTTCTTTCTCTCTCTCTCTCTCTCTCTCTCTCTCTCTCTCTCTCCCTTCCACCCCCCTTCCTTTGCTCTCTCTGAAAAACAACAGAAAAATATCCTCCTGTGA
This sequence comes from Myotis lucifugus, assembly GCF_000147115.1. Lineage (NCBI taxonomy): Eukaryota > Metazoa > Chordata > Mammalia > Chiroptera > Vespertilionidae > Myotis > Myotis lucifugus. The sequence goes on from NW_005871509.1 coordinate 690,430, forward strand.
GGATTAACAACAACAAAATTACCTTCTATAGATAATTTTAAAAGGAAACAACTATATGGCCAATGTGGGTAGCTCCAGTGCAAGCCACTGCTTTCACCTTTGCCAGCACAAATCTCTCATTTTTCAGCTCATTTAGGCTGGATCCCGCTCTCAAAGCCCCATGTATTTAAAAGTACCCTGGCAAGGGTGTGACAAAAAAAGAACCCTCTTGCACTGTTGGTGGAAATGCAGACTGGTGCAGCCTCTGTGGTAAACAGTATGGAGTTTCCTCAAAAATTAAAAATGGAACTCCCGTTTGACCCAGAAATCCCACTTCTAGGAATATATCCCAAGAAATCAGAAACACCAGTCAGAAAGTATATATGCATTCCTATGTCCATAGCAGCACAATTTACCATAACTAAGATTTGGAATCACCTTAAATGCCCATCATCAGATGAGTGAATTAAAACACCCATGGCACATCTACACAATGGAATACTATGCTGTTGTGAAAAAGAAAGAACTCTTACCATTTGCAACAGCATGGATGGAACTGGAGAGCATTAAGCTAAGCGAAATAAACCAGTTGGAGAAAGATAAATATCACATGATCTCACTCATTTGTGGAATCTAATGAACAACATAAACTGATGAACAAAAATAGAGCCAGAGACATAGAAGCATTGAACAGACCATCAACCCTCAGAGGGAAGGCAGGAGAGGGTGTGAGGGGAGTTAAGAGATCAACCAAGGGACTTGTATGCATGCATATGAGCATAACCAATGGACACAGGCAGTAGTGGGGTGAGTGCATATGCTGGGGGGTGTGGGGTGGGAGCTGCCAGGGAGAGGTCAATGAGGAAAAACAGAGACATATGTAACACTTTAAACAATTAAAAATTTAAATTAAAAAAAGGACCAATAAACTACTAAAAAAATTAAAAAATAATGAAACGTTTTAGTGAAAGACAAGTGTTATGATGTTGCTATTAAGGATTTATGTGCTTTAGGACCTATTTAGTTATGTACTGACTAGAGGCCAGGTGCACAAATTTGAGTACCAGTGGGGTCTCTCAACCTGTCCTGCGGGATCGGGCCGGAACAACCTTTCCAACATCCCCTGAGGGGTCTCAGATTGAGAGAGGGCACAGGCCAGGCTGAGGTACCCTACCAGTGCACAATTTATCAGATGTATCAATGCCAAATATGTTCTCCCATACAGTGGGATCCTTTTTTGTTTTGTAAAATAGAGAGATGCAGGAGGTTTAGCCAGCCAAGGAGGGACTGCGGGAAGGCTCCAGGGTGTGTCTGGCCAGACCCCAGTAGCAAGCTAAACTACTGGTCAGAGTGTCTGCCCCCTGGTGGTCAGTGCACGTCATAGCGAGCAGTTGAGCAGCCTTAGCATATCATTAGCATATTATGCTTTGATTGGTTGAACAGCAGAAGGGACGACCGGACACTTAGCATATTAGGCTTTTATTATATAGAATGTGACTTAGATATGTTTAGCCATAAGAAGTCTCTTTCCTGATGAAGGACACTTATCAAATGCCTTTTGTCTCCTGCTTAACTAGAACAAGCCAGCAAGTCCACTTTTGGGAATGTATCTAAAAGAATGAAAATGGTATCTAAAATCTATACTCCTATGTTCATTGCAACATTATCCACAATAGTGGAGATATGGGAGAAACCTAAGTGTGCATCAACGATGAATTAATAAAGACAATGTAGTATGCATATACAATAAAACATTATTGGGCCAGGAGAACGAAGGAAATCCTGCCATTTGTGGTAACCGTTTGATCTTGAGGGCATTATGTTGGGTAAAATAAGTCAGATAGAGTAAGACAGACCACGCAATTTTGCTTATATGTGGAATCTTTAAAAAAAAATCCAACAGAGAAACTGGCTAGGGAGGTGGATACCAGGATCTGGGAATCAGGGAAATGGGAACAGAGTAGTCAAGGGTACACATTTCCAGTTTTAAAATAAATAAATGCCTGAAACCTAATGTACAACATGATGATTGTGGCTATTACTACTATAATACATACTTGAAAGTGACTAAGAGAGTAGATCATAACCGTCCTCACCACAAAGAATGGCATGCATGTGAAGGACTCGAGGGGTCAGCTAATGCTGTCATGGC
>NW_005871509.1:692660-745374 GCF_000147115.1 Myotis lucifugus
GTGAAACGAGCAGGTTCGGGGTCCATGCGCAGAAGTCGGTTTTTTGCGTAAGGACACCCCTCACCGGGCCAAAAGAGCCGCATGTGGCTCGTGAGCCGCAGTTTGCCAACCACTGCCCTATACCATCAACCACCTCCCCCCTCCTCCCTTCCCCTGCCAATCACCACACTGTTATGGATGTCCATGAGTTTTTTCTCTGTTTTTTCTTTTTCTGCTTGATCCCTCCACACCCCTGGCTTACCACCTGACCCCTGCTGAGAGCTGTCAGCCTGCTTTCCATCTAGGAGTCTGTCTATATGTTGCTCATTAGTTCATTTTGTTCAATAGATACCACATATAAGTAAAAATTTATCAAATTAACACATTGTATATCTTAAAATTAACATAATGTTAAATATCAATTATTTTGAATAAAGCTATAAATAAAGAAATAAATAATGCTTGGCACAGAGTTGGAGCTCAGTTGATGTGGGAATTCTCAATGTCAGACTCCAAGCAGCTTTATGGAAACATCCATGTGGGTAATCATATATGTGACATGATAACCCATTCATTAAGTGGACTTTGCAGCTGTCTTAAAAAAATTAGCAATAGCATTAGATTATTTGAAAAAAGTACAGATGTTAAACAATAATAACTCTAAATCAGTTTTCACTTGACTAAAGTTTTTAAGTTTGTATATGTGAACCCAATCTACATACATAAAAGCCTAAGTGACTGTTAAGACTGAATGACCAAAACAACCGAACAACCGGTCAACCAGTCGCTGTGACACACACTGACCACCAGGGGGCATACGCTCAATGCAGAAGCTTCCCCCTGGTGGTCAGTGTGCTCCCACAGCCAACCTCCCACAGCCCCTCCCCTCAGCTGGCCAACCTCCCATGGCCCCTCTCCCCCATAGGCCTCAATCACTGGCCAGGCCAAGGGACCCCACCTGTGCATGAATTTGTGCACTGGGCCTCTAGCATTGAAAATAATGTTAGATTCATAAAGTTCCTTTCTTGCATCATTACTAATATCTTTTTTTAAACCTTTATTGTTGAAAGTATTACATGTTCTCCTTTTCCCCCACTGACCCCTTCTAACCCTCACCTCATCGCTGCCCCAGGCCTTCACCACCATACTGTCTGTGTCCATGGGTTATACATATGGTATATGCATACAAGTTCTTTGGTTGTTCTCTTTCCACCAACCCAACCTCCCCTGCCTTCCCTCTGAGATTCCAGTATGTAACATGCTATGTATCTGGATCTATTTTGTCTATCAGTTTTTTTGTTTATTAGATTCCACATTTTAGTGTATTTCTCTGACTGGCTTATTTTGTTTAGCATAATACTGTCCAGGTCCCTCCATGCTGTCTCAAAGGGTAAGAGATCCTTCTTTTTCTCTGCTGCATAGTATTCCAAGGTGTAAATGTACCACTGTTTTGTTTTTTTGTCTACTCATTTACTGATGGGCACTTGGGCTATTTCCAGATCTTAGCTATTGTAAATTGTGCTGCTATGAACATAGGGATGCATACATTCTTTCTGATTGGTGTTTCTGGAAGTGGTATCACTGGGTCAAATGGGAATTCCATTTTTAAATTTTGAGGAAACTCTATACTGTTTTCTATAATGGCTATAACAGTCTGCATTCCACCAGCAGTGCACTAGGGTTTCTTTTACTCCACATCCTTGCCAGCACTTGTCATGAGTTGACATGGTAGCCATTCTGAAAGGTGTGAGGTGATACTTCATTGTCATTTTAATTTGCATCTCTCTGATGTTCAGTGATTTTGAGCATTTTTTTTCCTATGCTTCTTGGTCATCAGTTTGATCATTGGAGAAGTGTCTATATAGGTCCTTTTCCCATTTTTCAATTGGATTGACTGTCCTCCTTTTGTTAAGTTATATGAGTTCCTTACTTATTTTGGATATCAACCCTTTATCAAATGTATCATTGCCAAATATGTTCTCCCATACAGTGGGATCCCTTTTTGTTTTGTCGGTTGTTTCTTTTGCTGTGCAGAGGCATTTTATTTTGATGTAGTCCTATTTGTTTATTTTTCCCTAGTTTTGTTTGCCTTAAGTGATGTATGTATCTGTACATATATTGCTATGAGAGATAGCTGAGATTTTGGTGCCTATGGTTCTTCTAGGATTTGCATGGTTTCACAACTTACATTTAAGTCTTTTATCCAGTTTGAGTTTATTCTTATGTATGGGGAAGTTGATGGACTAGATTCATCACTGTTGAATGTATCTGTCCAGTTTTCCCAGCACCATTTATTGAAGAGACTGTCTTGACTCCATTGTATACTCTTGCCTCCTTTGTCAAATATTAATTGAACATAATGGTTTTGTCATTTCTGGGTTCTCTGTCTGTTTCATTGATCTATTTGCCAGTTCTTGTGCCAGTACTAGGCTGTATTGATTACAGTGACTTTGTAGTATAACTTCATATATGTTATCATGATTGCTCCAACTTTTTTCTTTCTCAAGATTGCTGCATCTATTTGGGGTCTTTTTTGGTACTGTATTTTTGGAGTATTTGTTCAAGATCTGTGAAATATGTCACTGGTATTTTAATAGGAATTGTATTGAATCTATAGGTAGCTTTAGTTGATATGGAGATGTTAAATGTTAATTCTACCAGTCTTTGAACATGGTATATTCTTTGACTTGTTTACGTCTTCCTCTATCACTTTTTTCAATGTCCTTTACTTTTCTGTGTGTAAAAGTCTTTTACCTCTTTGGTTAAGTTTATTCCTAAGTATCTTAATTTTTTTGTTGCAATGGCAAATGTGATTGCTTGCTTAGTTTCACTTTCTGAGAATTTATTACTGACGTATAAAAATGCCATCTATTCCTGGGTATTAATTTTGTATCCTGCTACGATGCTGAATTTATTTATTAAATCTAGTAGTTTTATGGTGGAGTCTTATGGTTTTTTATGTACTAATCATGTCATCTGCGAATACAGTTTTACTTACTACTTACCAATTCAGAGGCCTCTTATTTCTTGTCTGATCGCTGTGGTTGGGACCTTCAATACTATGTTGAATAAGAGAGGTATAAGTGGACATCCCTTTCTTGTTCTTGTTCTTAGGAGAAATGATGGAATTTTTTCCCATTGAATCTGATGTTGGCTGTTGCTTTGTCATATATGGCATTTATTATGTTGAGGTATGGTCCCTCTATTTCCACTTTTCTGGGAGTTTTTATCAAAAAAGGGTACTGGATCGTGTCAAATGCTTTTTCTGCATTTATTGATATGATTATGTGGTTTTTAACTTTTAATTTGTTTATGTCATGTATCACATTTATTGGTTTGTAAATATTGTATCAGTCTTGTATCCCTGGAATAAATCCCACTTGGTCATGGTGTATAAACTTTTTAATATATTGTTGGATCTGATTTGCTAATATTTTGTGGAGGATTTTAACATCTATGTTAATCAGGGATATTGGCCTGTAATTCTCTTTCTTTGTAGTTTCTTTATCTAGTTTTGGTATTAGGGTAATGCTGGCCTCATAAAAAGAGCTTGGAAGTGTTCCTTCCTCTTGGATTTTTTGGAATAATTTGAAAAGTATAGGTGTCAGTTCTTCTGTGAATATTTGGTAAAACTCCCCTATGAAGTAGTCCGGACCAGGGTTTTTGATTGCTGGGAGGGTTTTTTGTTTGTTTTTAAATTACTGCTTCTATTTCATCAATTGTTATTGGCCTATTCAGGTTTTCTGATTCCATTTTTGGAGATGGTATTTTACTAGGAATTTGTCCATTTCATCTACATTGCCCAGTTTGTTGGCATTTAGTTGTTCATAGTATTTTCTTATAATCCTTTTTATTTCTATGGTGTCAGTTGTTACTTCTCCACTTTTGTTTCTGAATTTATTTATTTGGGTCCTCTGTTTTTGTTTCTTGATAAGTCTGGCTAATGGCTCATCAACCTTGTTTATCTTTTTAAAGAACCAGCTCTTGGCTTCATTGATCCTTTGTAATGTTGTTTTAGCCTCAATGACATTTATTTCTTCTCTAACCTCTATTATTCCCTTTATTCTACTTACTTTAGGCTTTTCTTGTTCTTTTCTTTCTAGTTCTTTAAGTTATAGAGTTAAATCATTTTGTTATTAATTTTTTTCTTGCTTTTTGAGTTAGACCTGCAGTGCTATGAGCTTCCCTCTCAGGACTGCTATTGCTGTGCCTCAGAGATTTGGGTTGTTGTGTATTCACTTTCATTTGTTTCCAGGAAGTTTTTTTTTAAATTTATTTCTTGATCGCATGGGTAACCCATTCATTATACAATAGCATGCTATTTAGCCTCAATCTGTTTTTGCTGTAGTTGATTTCAAATTTCATTTCATTGCAATGTGAGAAGATGCTTGATATGACTTAAGTCTTTGTGAACTTGTAGAGACTTGTTTTGTGTCTTAACATGTGGTCTCTTTGAGAATGACCCATGAGCACTTGAGAAGAATGTATATTCCACAGATTTGGGGTGAACTGTTCTATGAATGACAATTAAAGCCATCTGATCTAGTGCGTCATTTAGAGTCACTGTTTCCTTGTTAATTTTTTTGTCTAGAAGATCTATCCAGTGAAGTAAATGTGGTATTCAAGTCCTTTACTATGATGATATTGCTGTTGATCTGTCCCTTAAGGTCCCCCAGAAGTTTTTTGTTTATTTGTTTTCTGTTTTTTTTTTATAAATGTATATTTAGGTGCTCCCATATTGGGTGCATATATGTCTATCATGGTTATCTCCTCTTTTTGCATTGATCCCTTTAATATTATGTAGTGACCTTTATTGTCTCTTGTGATGTCCTTCATTTTGAAGTCTATTTTGTCAGTTATGAGTATTGCTAATTCAGCTTTTTTTTTCTTCCATTTATACTTGCCTCAAAACCTTTTTTCATCTCCTCATACTAATTCTGTTTGAGTCTTTTGTTCTGAGGTGGGTCTCTTGTAGACAGCATATATTTGGGTCATATTTTTGTACCCATTCAGCTACCATATGACTTTTGATCAGAGCATCTAATCTATTTACATTTAAGATTATTATTGATAGAGACTTATTTATTGACATTTTAATTCTTTATGTCTATGTTTCTCACTATATATTATTTCTTCTTCTCATTACAGCAATCCCTCTATAATTTCTTGCAAGGCTAGTTTTCTATTTTTATTGATAGCTTTGCTGGATATAATAATCTTGTTTTCAAATACTTGTTTTTCGTTAACTTGAATACTTTATGCTATTCTCTTCTGTCCTGTAGAGTTTCTGATGAAAAATCAGCTGACAGCCTTATGGGATCTCCTTTGTAGGTAACAGTTTGCTTTTCTCTTGCTGCTTTTAAGATTCTCTTTCTGTCTTTATTTTTTGGCATTTTAATTATGATGTGTCTGGGTGTGGGCCTGTTTGGGTTCTTCTTGCTTAGGACTCTCTGTGCCTCTTGAACTTGTGTGACTTTTTCCTTCATCAGTTTAGGGAAGTTTTCTGCCATTATTTCTTCAAATACATTCTCTATTCCTTGCTCACTTTTCCCCCTTTTGGCACTCTTATGATGCAAATATTGTTAAGTTTCATGTTGTCCCACGGCTCCCTGACACTATCCTCCTGTTTATTAATTGTACTGTGTTATTTTTTTCTTCTTTTTGGTTCTCTGATTGAATGATTTATTTCTACCCAATCTTCTAATTCACTGATCCAATCCTCAGCTTCCCCTAATCTGCTGTATATTCCTTCCAATGTGTTCTTTATTAATGCTATGTAATTCTTCATTTCTGACTGTTTTTTTAGATTTACTATATCTTTTCTCATCCTTGTCATCATTTTTTTGAGTTCTATATCTGATCAATTTCTTTTTTCATTAAAGCTTTTTATTTATTTTAATTGATTTCAGAGAGAAATGGAGAGGGAGAGATAGAAACATCAATGATGAAAAAGAATCATTGATCAGCTGCTTCCCCCATACCCACCCCCCCAACTGAAGATCAAGCCAGCAACCTGGGCATGTGCCCTTGACTGGAATTGAACCTAGTAAAAATCAGCCTGTTGGTATTTACATTCTACTCTGAACTACATTATACTTCTAGTACCTACAGAAATGAACATAAAACTGAGAGAGCTGTCTATTTTTTTGCATGCAAGCATAGTCTCCTGACCTTTACATTGTCACTTTAGCACTGTATTTAAACATTCAGAATAGACAAAATCACATTTCCAAAAAATATATGAAACAAGTAAAAATATTTACTCATTTTTTAAATTTATTAGGTACCTACTGTTCATAAAGATGTTAAAAACTGGGAATACAATAGTAAATATATCTGAAGAGGGACTAATGACTAATGGGAACTTACAGTGAATTTAAGGACTTGAATAATGATCGTGCTATAATTTTCTAGTCTCAAAGTGGTTGTTTATTCAAACTATGCCTAAATGTTTCCTTTAGTAAATGTAAATGTAAACAAGATTCTATCCTTACTGTGATGCACAAGTTATATTGAATTAAGCATGCCACATTTGTGCATATAAGATCTATATAATTGCATTTTCACTTACAAATAGTTAAAAAGATCAAAAGAATTTTGTGTCATATCCGTAAGGAATCGCATTGTAATCTGAAGCACAAGTTGATCGCCTATCTATTCTGTTGGAGTACTGATCATAATTACAATGGAGAAGGTACCTACATCATATTTAGAAACCGCTGGTCTCTTTCCCTACTTAAAAATTACAAAGCTGATTTCCCAAAGCCTCATCTTTACCAGTGGCTCTTAAAGAGTGCTTCCCAGGCTAGGGCACTGATATCATCGGGAACATGTTAGAAATGAAGTGAAGGGCCTCATCCACACCCATTTGAACCAGAACCTCCTGATGTGGGGTTCAGCGATTGTGTTTTAACCGGCTTTGCAAGTGATTCTGGAGTACATCCAAGTTTGAGGGTCATAAATTCCATCTGAAGTCAATCCCTTGGATTGTTGTTTCCAACCCAGGTTTCACACTCCCTAGAGCTGCACAGTCCATCCTGGGAGTTAGTAGTTAGTGTGTGTATTGGTCATTTGGAATGTAGCTTATCCAAATTGAGATGTGCTATAATGGTAAAAAGAGTTTGGATGTCAAAGAGTTTATGAAAATGTAAAATATTTCAATAATATATTTTGGTTAATAAACTATATTTTGGAGCAGTTTTTATGTTCACAGCATGATTGGGTGGAGGGTACAAAGATTTCCTATATACCTCTTGCCCCACACATGCATAGCTCCCTTCTTCCCAGTTATCAACATCCCTGCCAAGTGGTGCGTTTGTTATAACTGATGAATCTGTATTGACACATCGTGACTCAAAGGCAATCATGTACATTAGGGTTGACATTTGGTGCTGTACATTCTATGGGTTTGAACAAATGTAAAAAGACATTTATCCAACATGACTATAATATACAGACTAGTTTCACTGACCTAAAATATCTCAGCTCCACCATTGCAACCTTTATTCTCCTCTAAATCATGGCAACCGCTGATCTCTTTACTGTCGCCATATTTTTGCCTTTTCCACAATATCATACAGTTGAAATCACATAGTATATAGCTTTTTCTGATTGTCTTCTTTCATTTGTATTATGCAATTAAAGTTGATCCATGTATTTTCTTGGCTTGACCACTTATTTCTTCTTAGTGCTGAATAGTATTCCATTGTCTAGATCTGTGGTCGGGAAACTGCGGCTCACGAGCCACATGAGGCTCTTTGGCCCCTTGAGTGTGGCTCTTCCTAAGTCTTAGGAGTACCCTAATTAAGTTAATAACAATGTACCTACTTATATAGTTTAAGTTTAAAAAATTTGGCTCTCAAAAGAAATTTCAATCGTTGTACTATTGATATTTGGCTCTGTTGACTAATGAGTTTGCCGAGCACTGCTCTAGATTATCACAATTCATTTATCTATTCATCTACCAAAGGATATCTTGGTTGCTTCCAAGTTTTGGCAATTAAGTTTGAAGTTGTTATAAACATCCATGTGCAGGTTTTTGTGTGGACAAAGTTTATAATCCATTTGGGTAAGTACCAAAGATTGTGATTAAGGGTATATATTAAGAGTATGTTAGTTATATAAGAAACTGCCAAACTGTCTTCCAAAGTATCTGAACCATTTTGCATTCTCACCAGCAATGAATGAGAGTTCCTGTTGCTCTACGTCCTTGCCAGCATTTGCTGTCGGTGTTGTGGATTTTGGCCATTCTAATTAATGGCTGTAGTAATAATACCTCCTTGTTGTTTTAATTTGCAATTCCCTAATGGCAGATGGTGTGGAGCATCTGTTCATGTGCCTACTTGCCATCTATATCTTCTTCAGTTTAGGTGTCTGTTCAGGTCTTTAGCCTTTTGCTTATTAGGTTGTTAAGTGTATCATTGACTTTTAAGAGCTATTTTTTAAAAAATATTTTGGAAAAAAGTTCATTGCCAGATATTTTTTTGCAAATATTTTATCCCAGTCTAGGCTTGTCTTCTATCTTAATTAATAACATTTTAATATTGATTGCATGTTGAAATAATTAATTTAATATATTTGATTAAATGAAATATATTACTAAAATTAGTTTTATTTTTTATATTTACTTTCCTTAATGTGACTACTAGAAAATTTAAAGTTCATATGTGGCTTACATTTTTGTTACATTTCTATTTATATTAGACAGCACAGACTTACAGTTCTCTCTTGAACAATCGCCCATTTCAAGGTGAGGCATGATACAGAAAGCAATGGTGTCAGGAGTTCTGTGATAAATATTATAATAAGGAAGTAAAATGAAGTGTGAAAACTGTAGAAAAGGACTTACTGAAAGAATTCTTTTATGTAACTGTAGTCAAGAAAAATATACTGAAATGTATTTTAGATCAAATATCTATTATGATTACAGCTTCATATCAGGAACTGGATGTCAAACATGGCTTTCATTTCAAAACTCATATGTTTTATTCTTTCTTAAAACCATGTTTTGGCCTTCTTCCTCAGAAGCTCTTGGACTTGTCTGTTTCTCAGTCCCTGGTCCTCTTGCTTTGTTGGCAGCTGTCAGCGCTCATGCAGATGCTCTCTGTGGAAGATCCAGAGGCGCTGGCTCCTGCTACCACTGGAGACGAATGAAGAACCACACCCGAGTGGGTGGGGTCTTGTCGCCCATGAAGCTGCCTGCACAGCCACTTGAAGCGATCAGAACCACAGGGAGGGGGGAGGGGCTTGCCCTGGGATTGATTTTGATCAATAGGAAACAGAAAAGGGCAAGCATGCACAGATACTTCCTTTCATCCTTTCTTCCCTCCTCCGGCAGAGCCCTGTGGAGAGGTCTTTCACATGTGCTTCTGTGGGTCTTCAAAAACAGGCTGTTTGCCATAGCCACCTCCCTGCCACCACACTCCTGCCTCAAGTGCCTGCTCCCACAAACACTGGACTCCAAACCTGGGATGTGAATGCTGGGCGGGACAAAGGGAGGATGGAAACCGCAAGAGGTTAATGGACCATGAAAAGAGACCAGGATTCTGAGTCAGAGGCCTCATTGCATGGGGATACTGTGTGGTGTGAGCACAGCAAAATCCATTTCTTCAGGTTGTTTTTATAAATGTTCATTTCAAATTAAAGGTCTTTTTTCATTGCAATCTTCTATGCAAATTCAGGAAGATTGACTTTCCAAGTGTTATTTCAAGAATACAGTTAATTTTTCTCTAGTTAACCTAAAATAGCTTCTGTAAATACCAGTTGGCCCACTTTTTTATTATATATTTAGAGGTAAAATAAAGTTCCTCCAATAGAGAGTTTCTCTGACTTACTCTTCAGTCATCTCCTGCTACTTGTGAGTGTGACGGGAGAGCTAGCTCATCACGGCTCTTTGAAGCTTGTGTGGGAAGGCTGAGCCTCCTCTCTTACTTTGCTGTTTGACATTTTCTCTGTAATGTGTAACCTACAAAAGGAAGCTCATCCTGCTCAGTGGGAAGTGAAGAAATTGCTAATGACTTTATGGTGAATACACAAGTAGTGTAACATTTGCTTTGGGTATTTTGTAGACGGCATTAATGAACACCATTCCTCAATGTGGTGATATAAAGGTGGAATGTCTACTGATACCTGCCTTATATTTATTTATACCGAGTGTAAAAATGGAACACAGAGAGACATTCCGTCAAAAATTTATCAGTTGCTGAGAAGCAGTACTGCCACAGTTCCTTGGGAGCAAACCTAAGTGAAGATTCTGAGAATCCCAGAAAGCTGGGGAAGGATGTGATATACCAACAGGACAGACTCTGAGCTAAGACAAGACTCACAACTTCAGTCTAACCCAGCCGTGGGCAAACTACGACCCGTGGGCCGGATCTGGCTCGTTTGAAATGAATAAAACTAAAAAAAAAAAAAAAGACCGTACCCTTTTATGTAATGATGTTTACTTTGAATTTATATTAGTTCACACAAACACTCCATCCATGCTTTTGTTCCGGCCCTCCGGTCCAGTTTAAGAACCCATTGTGGCCCTCGAGTCAAAAAGTTTGCCCACCCCTGGTAAACTCACCTAACAGGTTTTCTTAAGCTTATTCATTGTTTTTATAAAGTGAATTAGTTACCAAAATTAAAAAGTTGGCAGGCTGCACACACACATGCAATCCATATTTGTGACTTCCTTTTAACAAGAATGGGATGCAGCCAACTGCTCCACCTTCCTCGTGCTTCTGTTGGAGGAAGCAGAGGAGCATGGTCTCCCAGTTCACCAATGTCCCACCTGACCTGCTTCTCACTCACTGTACCTGCTTGCACCTGGAGCCATTTCTGCTTGTGTTTTTAGTTAAGAACTCCTTTACATTTGCCCTGACCGGTTTGGCTCAGTGGATAGAGCATCGGCTACGGACTCAAGGATCCCAGGTTCTATTCTGATCAAGGGCATGTACCTTGGTTGCGGGCATATACCTAGTAGGAGATGTGCAGGAGGCAGCTGATCGATTTTTCTCTCTCATCGATGTTTCTAACTCTCTATCCCTCTCCCTTCCTCTCTGTAAAAAAATCAATAAAATATATTTTTTAAAAAGAACATCTTTACATTTAATTACATCTGACCTGACCCATTGGAGAGTTCTAGAACAGTGGTTCTCAAACCTGACCACACAGGAGAGTTATAAATAAAGCTTTAAACACCATTATGCTTAGCCCATACCCCATAGTAAACTAAATTTTCGGTGAAGGAAGGTATAGCATTCAAGCATAAGTGCTATTCAAAGTCATCCACGATATTCCAATGTGTAGTTTAAAAACCATGGTACCTGAGAACTTGGTTTAATCAAACTGTTGAAGTGTTCTTCCACGGATTTCAAATACCTTGCCCAGAGGAATAAGATGGCAAAAGGGATGACACACGAAGGGCACAGGGAAAGAGAAGCAGATTAGGTCAGGAGTTTGCAATGTTGGTTGCTCATTCGAACAACATAAGAAATTTTAAAAATAACTGGCCTCCTAGCCCTACCACCAGGTCCTCTGATTTGAGTAATTTGTCACAGTACATATTCATCAGTAATTTTTTAAAGCTACCTAGTCTTTCTAGGAAAAAGCTAGGATTGAAGACTAGTAGTTACTACAGCTTAGAGTACTTAACTCAAAATAAATAAATTAATCACAATAACTATGAGTCAACAGGCACCCTGGATTTTGTTGAACAAGCCAGGATTTCTAATGAATCTCATTTTCTGTGTGTGGACCTGACCTTCAATTTTGTTTAGCCTTTTAATTTCCATGAAAAGTTGTCCCATCTCCAGAATTAGAGATTGGGTTTCTAACTGACAGGGTCTACAACATCATTTCATTTTCAGCATATATGTTAAATGCCTACGAGCTGCTTGTTTCTATCTTATTTCTCATTCTGTTTCAAGAATTGAGTTTGAAACCTGGCACCTGGTATACTGTCAATAAATGATTATTGAATTTAGACTATAGCTAAAGAGTTGTCATAACTTTTAATATCTACCTCTAAGTTTTCTTTCTTAATTCTCAATTATAAAACAAATACTGCAACATGTTCTTTTCTGAAAATTTTCTAAAAGTTCTAAAATGTGGACTTAACTCAAAAAGTTATTAATTTAAACGTTCTTTAGGATTATCTTTTTAATTATTCAACAATCCAAGATACATTTAACCTGCTCAGCAATTCTCCTTTTTTAATATTACATTATCTACTAGTCTTTTTTTAATTTATTGATTAAGGTATTACATATGTGTCCTTACCCACCCCCCCATTGCTCCCCCCCACACTCATGCCCTCACCCCTGGTGTCTGTGTCCATTGGTTAGGCTTATATGCATACAAGTCCTTTGGTTGATCTATCCCTCTTACCCTCACCCTCCCCTACCTTCCCTCTGAGGTTTGATGGTCTGATGGATGTTTCTCTGTTTCTGGATCTGTTTTTGTTCATTAATTTATGTTGCTCATTTTATTCTACAAATGAGTGGGATCATGTGATATTTATCTTTCTTTGACTGGCTTATTTCGCTTAGCTTAATGCTCTCTAGTTCCATCCATGCTGTTGCAAATGTTAAGAATTCCTTCTTTTTTACCTCAGCATAGTATTCCATTGTCTAGATGTACCACAGTTTTCTAACCCAGTAGTCTGCTGATGGACACTTAGGCTGTTTCCATATCTTAGCTATTGTAAGTTGTGCTTCTATGAACATAGGAGTGCATATATTCATTCTGATTGATGTTTCAGGTTTTTTAGGATATATTCCTAGAAGTGGGAGCACTGGGTCAAATGGGAGTTCCGTTTTTAATTTTTTTGAGGAAACTCCATACTATTTTCCACAGTGGCTGCACCAGTCTGCATTCCCACCAGCAGTGCACAAGGGTTCCTTTGCTGCATGGGAGAACATATTTGCCAATGTTATCACCAAGGGTTTAATCTCCAACATTTACAGGGAACTCATACAACTTAGCAAAAGGAAGATAAACAACCCAATCAAA
Organism: Myotis lucifugus; assembly: GCF_000147115.1. Classification (NCBI taxonomy): domain Eukaryota; kingdom Metazoa; phylum Chordata; class Mammalia; order Chiroptera; family Vespertilionidae; genus Myotis; species Myotis lucifugus. The sequence continues at coordinate 705,636 of NW_005871509.1, forward strand.
AAATGGGCAATGTACATAATAAATACTTTTCAAAAGAGGACATAAGGAAGGCCAAGAGACATATGAAAACATGCTCAAAGTCACTAATCATCTGAGAGATGCAAATCAAAACAACAATGTGGTACCATCTCACACCTGTCAGAATGGCTATCATCAACAAATCAACAAATGACAAATGCTGGCGAAGATGCAGAGGAAAAGCAATTCTTTCTATCTTTGTCTCTGATCTTCTGGTTCTTGTTGGAAGAATCAGCAATGGGGGGAAAGGGTGATTTTCTTCCCCATCCTAGCACCAGAAATGTTGAGACAGCCTAACCAATGAGGAATAAACATGCTGCCTACTGTCCAAAGAGATAAAGTTGAATTCAGGAAAACAGGAGACCAACAAAAAATATATATGGAGATAAAAATAGTTATTGTTAATCATTATTCTAGGCTGGACTCCCTTGCTCCATAAAATTTGCTCAAATTTGGAAGTGGTATTTTAAGTCACGCATGTAAATTATATCTCAAATTGATAAAAGCAACGATTTTCAAGCATCCCCCCAGAGTGCCTTCCATAGTCCTAGCTACATATCCTTGATTTTCTCAAAGTAATTTGTGGATTGGGCTCTGTGACAGATAATAGATTCTAAAGATGGCCCCAAATTATTTCCCATTTGTTATGTTCTTCTTAAATCTTGTCCTTACTGATATGAGAATTAGCTCACCTCCCCCGGAGTCTGGGAAAACTGATGACTTGTTTGTAACCAACAGAATGTGTAGATGTGGTTCTGCTATTGAGGCAAGAAAGTAAAAATTGATGTAACTTCCACATTCTTCCCTCAGACATTTGCCTGAGCACCACGAAAACAAGGCAACAACCAGGAGACCAACTCTGTGGGAGGAAGCGCAGCCGGTCAGCACAGCCAGAAAAGACTGTGCAAGACAGGCTTGGCCAGCTCTGTGGCTCCAGCTCCAAACTGATTGCATCTGACAGAAAGACCATTAGCCAGAGTGACCCAGCTGGACTCCTGGAAACATTACCAACAGAATTGCACTGTGAGTTATAATAATTAAATAACAGCTATATTTTAAATCACTGAGATATGCAGCGATTTTTTTTAAATTTAGTAATAGTAAGTGGAACACACTTTGCCCCACTATTTATTTCTCAGGTAAGGAAGTTCCTACTTGGTTATTGTTATTCTGGTAAATGTTAAACTACCAGCTCTCCAGAGGGAGCCCTGATTTTTACCACAGTAGGTTCTAGGGGACCGCAGCTGTAGGTTCATGTAAACCACAGTTACGTTACAATGGCATATTTCTGGTCACAAAAACATCACCAAACTTATAAATAAACATCCGAAGCATATCTAATATTAAGGATTGAAGTAAATGTGTGCTACACACACATTGAAGAAAGATGAGTGGAAACAAGACCATTCTTTCCAACCAGCTATCCCCTTCCCGCTCAGGGTCGCCAGGGGCAGGTCAGGGTGCCAGGCACAGGCAGGAGCCCACCCTGGTCGGGACCATTCACACGTCCACACTTACCAGCCTGGCCAACATATGCACGCGGTTATCCAGCATGCACATCTCTGGGATGTGGGAGGGAGGAAGCCGGGATCCGGGAGCAAACCCAGGCAGACCTGGGGAGACTGCAAACTCCACTCAGACAGTGGTCCTAGCTGGGAACTGTTTTCCTTTCCCTCATCATTATTACAGCCAAACAACACAGAATGAAATAACATATTTGAGGACCTGCTGTACTTGCTGATTGCCTGCTGTCATTTCAAGCTACGAACGTGATACGACTGAAAGTGGGGTTGAAAGGGCCACACAGCAGCTCACCATGGTAGGTTTCCTACCACGCAGATGGCCTCAGGGCATAGATGGCAATGCATTGTAGAAGACAATTCTAAGAACGTAAACTTTACGTTGGTTTATCTTTGTTTTTAATGTAATTTAATTAGTTTTAAATGTATATAATGTAATATTTAATAATGTCAGCGTCTAATAACCTAGCTCACAGAAGTCCCGAGTTCTCCATGAGCCCCAGCGCACCACTGCGCATGCTCTTCTCTGTCCTCTGTGCTGCTCAGGCTGCGTTAGACACCGAGCTCAGGGCACCGCTTCCAATAACAGATGAGGCCTCTCTTGCACCCGCTGCGTGCCACATCAGGGACCAATCCACTCACTCTCCCAGCTTCTCGCACTGACTTCCATGGCTTACCTGACCTTGAGCAATCTGATTATTCACAATCATCAAATCAAAACCCATGCCGCATATCACTTCACTAGGATTTAGTATTAATATGCCCCATAAGTAACTCACATTCAATTTATAAAAATGAAAGCCAACATCTTTCCCATTGCCCCTTCCCTTCTTGTATCTTCTTTATTTTATTTAGTAACATTATGAAAAACTGGGTCCCAGAGTATGCTTGAATTCCACTCTCTGTTCATGTTCAGTCATGAAAAAATCTGCTTATTCCGCTGGCATCAGGTGACTCAACACAGTGTCCTTCTCTCTACTTCAGATGTGACTGCCATATCCCCATACGGATTCTTTATAGATAGGTCATTTCTCAAGCAGCCTTCCTACCTCTGGTCGTCCACTTAACCTTCTTTACCCTGACCTCAGAGTTATCTTCCTAACCAGGCTGTTCCTCTAGGCTGTTCCCTCCTTCCCAGGCCGGAAGATCAGTAGCCCCTATCACATCACAGCATCACCGGTGGAGACAGAGGGCCTTCTCAGGGTTCCTGTAGGCCTGCACATGGACAGTGTCTTCACTCAGGTAATAGACGAGTCTGAGAAATAGCCTAGATTTTCCTTTGACCAGGATCTTCTTGACTTGTGGAATTTTACCTCAGTTCAGGTCATTTAAACTGTTCACTGCTCATTTCAAGGGTGCTTCTTCTCTGTATTTCTATGCTCTAGCTAACCTAACCCATGGGAACTGAAGTCGACCTGAGAGTGATCTGCTATTGTCTGGAGATTAGTCCCACTTTTTCTCCCTGGTTCCCACGGGATAGAGCTATAGAAGCACAGTTATGGGAACTAACTGATGTCTCAAGAAAAGATTTCCCAAGGAGTTGTGTCACTTTGACCAACCTCAATTTATAACAACAGAACCATGTAGGTCCAATTGCTGTGGACATCACATTAAAAAGGAAATCAGTTCGTGTCCCTACACTTCACCTCTGAGTTGGAGCATTTTATTTAAGTGACAGTGGCTGTGCAATAAAAAATATATTGGTTTTATTTTTATTAACCTAAATTCAGATACTCAGTATTTTAATCTTAATCCTAATGTACTTAGATTCAGCACAAACTGCTGAGATGAATACAATTCATTGAATCATAAAAGAAGATAGAAAAGTTAAATGATCTGATATACATTTTATATGTGACTGTCATTTTTCAATAAAAGTTCAGTAACATGCCTATATCCTACAGTAAAGAATATATTACCATCACATTAAAGATTTCAATAAGTTCTGATGGTCACAACAGATTATTTGGATGTTTACAACTGAAAGGAAATGTTTCCCATCAAAAGCTGCTGAGTTATGTTTTCTAGGGAGATTTTCCCAATACAATTTCACATAGGAGACACACACAGAGAGCTTTAGGAAAGCAATCTATTTTAGAAAGGATAACATTTTACTGAAAGATCTTTGTGTTTTTATTCCCATATAGAGAGCTTTACAGTTCTCTAAACTCTGGCTCAATACAGACAGCAATGCACAGGGCTGTTTTCTTTGTCATGGGGCCCAAGGACTAAAGTATTTTGCACCTGTCAGCCACGCCCCAGTGCTGTCCGTCTCCCACCTATCAAGGTGCAGCAAGAGCTTCACCTGAAAAAGGAAAGATGACGTTTCCACACAACTGTCCCGGGACTTGCTATGCCACTTTGTTTTGATTGTCCCTCTTACAGAATGGGATGAAATATTTCAGAATTTAGTTAGATTCCCGTGCTGTGCTACTTTAACAGTAGCATTTATTTATTTATTCACTACCCAGTCATGTCTCCATGAAACATTTATTTTAATAGTGGTTGAAACTTATTGAGCAATTACTATATGCCAGGCATATTGCTTAGCAGTTCATCTATTACCTCATACACTTCCCCCTACAGCCATATAAGGCATAGTTACCATTACTATGTATTTTGCAAAGGAAGAAACTGGAGTAAAAATAAAGTTCATGTGACGTAGAATTTTTCCCTCTACTTTCCACCATCAGCTGTTAAAAATAATTATTCAGTCCTAAAATAGAAAAGGTGATTGCCAACATTTGTATAAATACTGTTACAGATTTAATAAATAAAAATATGCAATGTAAAGATAATGTATCATAGAAATGCACTGGGTACCTATATAATTTAATTAACCGATGTCACCCGAATAAATTTAATAAAAATAAACAAATAAATAAAACAACACGTAAAATACAGTGTGCCTATTTGGATTTGAATTTCAGATAGAATGTGTGTGTGTGTGTGTAATATGCCTCATGCAATAACTGGAACATATTTATATTAAAATTATTCATTGCTAATAACATAAAATGGGCCTTTTGTGTTTTATTTGGGAACACTATTTATAGAGCTAGTTCAGCTTCTAAAGTTGGATGCCATCAATGTGCTACCTAGGCAAGGTTCCTCCAGGTCTGAACCCAGCTGGTCTGTGAGACACAGGATGATGCACGAGTCCCTCTTCCCCCTCAGCCGCCGTGTCCTGCACGTCCCCAGCGGAGGACGCCTCTGCTGCCTGTACCAGGTGGTCTGCTCCAAGGCCATGCTTTCCGCAGTGCTGTGTGTCTGCTGTTCTCTGCAGTGTCAGCTCCTGACCCATCTGACCCCCTTTTGTCCTGACGGGCATCCGTGCCTGCCGGCTTGCATGCTTGGTGGACTCTGCGTGCACGCAGCCTGCACCAGGTTCTGCATCTCACTCATGGGCCGTGAGACACCATTTTTGTTATTTCCTCGTCCGACTGAGAAACGCATGAAGTCTGGGCACCGAAGGGGCTAAAGTGAAGAACTCAGCAAGGACCATGGCAGATTTAATGTCGTCAAAGTGGAAACACAGAACACAGTGGGGACAAAGGCGAAAGGAATGGGAAGGAGGATCTCGGCCACAGATGGGTAGGCGGAGGTTTGGGTAAGTGCTTAGGGCGGTGATGGACGGAAATGCACTCCCTCTCCGCCCTGCAGCTGGTCTCTGCCTGCATGCAAGTGTTTTGAAAACTCTGGGATGAATTCCCCTTGGACAGGCCAGGGGTGTGTTGTGTCCTAGGTGCCTTGCTTATAAATCATGGTTTTTTAAAATATTGATCCCTGCTTTTTTCAGTAGGTATTTAACCATTGGGTACCTAGGACACAGCATGTAAGAAGACTCTTGATGGCAGGGGGCGTCCATCTTGCACCCGAATGGCCCTGAAATGAACCACTTCCTTAAAGGTTATGCCCGAGGCACCTTTCTTGCCTGCCTAAGCCTCAGCCCTGTGGTAGGACTGTCTTCTGCTCCATAAATATGTTGATTTCTTTGAGATCCCCACTGAGTCTTAACCATGTAAAATGAACATATATTGAAGTGTATTTAATTCAAAGAAGAGCACTATCTCATTTGTCAATCAGAATAATGCAACTGCACAAAATTATAGTTCCTAAATGTCAACACTGACCCCAACCTGGTGTTCACTTGTCCTTTCTGTTAAAAGTAAGGTAGACTATATCCCATTTTGAAATCACAGTGTATAGGAGTGTGGGTTAGAAGGAACAGATAATTGGACTCCAGGGCAAGCCCCACCGCCTGCTGTGTAACCCGCATGGATAAGTTCACCTCCTTAAAACACTTTCTTCACGCGTGCAATGCTTAAATACCTACTGGAAAAAGCAGTGGTAAAGATTTTTTTAAAAATAATGATTTATAATTGACTGAGGCTTTGAAAGCTCTTAATAGATAATGGTTCTTTTACCTCTGCTGCTTTGGCAATAACTTCTTTCCTTTGAGGTTAATTAAGTGTTAAGTTCTTATATAAGATAGTATGCAAATCCTTTTCCCAAAGACCATCTGTATTTGACGGAGGAGAACTCGCACTAGACATGCAGCCAAGAATCTGGGATTTGCGTCTTAAATTGGCCAATACTCTCAGGTGAAATCATTTAACCACTCTGAACTGGCTTTATCACTGGTGCAAAAAAAAAATGTGCATGTAGAAAACCCGTTTCTTTACGAATATTTCATTCATTATCCTGTGCAAAGACCAAGCCCTTCTTCCCTCACCCGCCCAGTACCATGTGCTCACCCCATTTGCTCACCCCACTTGCTCCTGCACCCGCTCTGTAGCAGCTGGGAGGACTCCAAAGGAGGAGCTTTAATGTGGAGCAGGAACTTGGACACTGGCCTTTGTTTCAGGCTTGATGATGACAAGATTGAATATTTTCCAGGGCAAGACAGATGGAGCTGAGCCACTGGGAGCCCAGGGTCAGCCTTCTACATCCACCCAAATGAGTATGACCACGCTGCAGTCTCCGGTCAGTGGGTCCCTGAAACAAGGCAATGCACTTAGAGGCAGTGCAGGTAAAGCCACCAACACCCAGCTGTGCACTTGGCAGTGTGCAGGGAGCAGTAAAAGGATTTTTGTCGTTGCTTGTTTTTCATTATGAAGAGTTGTAAAAAGTCCAGATCAAGTCTAAGAGCCGGTCAGACAGGGATGGGACAACAATAAGAAGCATAAAAAACTCACAACAGAGGAAGCTGAGCTGACGGAGCAGCAGACTGGGAGAGGAAAAGCAGGAGCTATTGGGAAGAGTTAGAAGAGGCACAGTGGGAACCAATGGTCCCCAGAAGTACCCCTAGCACGCAGACGCCCCACAGCTGCAACACTGACCTGTCAGGCCCAGCAGCAACAGTAGTGAGGCCCCGCACACTGTGGGGATCCTTCAGGGGGAGGCCCTCACACTGTGGGGATCCTTCAGGGGGAGGCCCTCACACTGTGGGGATCCTGGAGGGAGAGGCCCTCACACTGTGGGGATCCTGCAGGGGAGAGACCCCGACACTGTGGGGGTCCTGCAGGGGAGAGACCCTCACACTGTGGGGATCCTGCAGGGGAGAGACCCTCACACTGTGGGGATCCTGCAGGGGAGAGACCCTCACACTGTGGGGATCCTGCAGGGGAGAGACCCCGACACTGTGGGGATCCTGCAGGGGAGAGACCCTCACACTGTGGGGATCCTGCAGGGGAGGCCCTCACACTGTGGGGATCCTGGAGGGGAGAGGCCCTCACACTGGGGGATCCTGGAGGGGAGAGGCCCCCACACTGTGGGGATCCTGGAGGGGAGAGGCCCTCACACTGTGGGGATCCTGGAGTTGGAGGCCCTCACACTGTGGGGATCCTGTAGGGAGAGGCCCTCACACTGTGGGGATCCTGTAGGGAGAGGCCCTCACACTGTGGGGATCCTGCAGGGGAGAGGCCCTCACACTTTGGGGATCCTGGAGGGAGAGGCCCTCACACTGTGGGGATCCTGCAGGGGAGGCCCTCACACTGTGGGGATCCTGGAGGGGAGAGGCCCTCATGCTGTGGGGATCCTGCAGGGGAGGCCCTCACACTGTGGGGATCCTGGAGGGGAGAGGCCCTCACACTGTGGGGATCCTGTAGGGAGAGGCCCTCACACTGTGGGGATCCTGTAGGGAAGAGGCCCTCACACTGTGGGGATCCTGTAGGGAGAGGCCCTCACACTGTGGGGATCCTGCAGGGGAGAGGCCCTCACACTGTGGGGATCCTGCAGGGGAGGCCCTCACACTGTGGGGATCCTGGAGGGGAGAGGCCCTCACACTGTGGGGATCCTGTAGGGAGAGACCCTCACACTGTGGGGATCCTGCAGGCCCAGGGCCTAGGGTTCTGCAGCAACTGCAGCCCCATGCCATGGGCTAGTGACTTGCCCTCAGCTCCAGGCCCCAGCTGGTCTGAGGAGACAGGGCAGCAATTAGAATAATTAGGACAAATCATCACAGTGAATTAATGAATCACCACCCTCCCCTTGAGCACTATGGAAGGTTTAAAAGACTAACTCCCAGATGTGCTGCTGACAATAAATATTCCTGAAATGCTGTGGCTCTGTTTGTCCAGGGGACAGCTGCTAAGAGAAAAACAACGTTGCCTCCTCCAAATTTGGCTGATCTGGTCCTTTTGGACACTTGCTTAACTGAGTTTTTTTAAAATAAGATTCTGCAGTTTAGCCAGCGTGACAGCATGAAGGCATTCCAAATGCAATTATTATGGTCAAACCACACAAATGCCCTCTTCCACAGTGAGGGAAATTGAAAAGAGAAAAATACTATGACTTCCATTTTCCTTCACTCTGCATCCTGGACTACAGGAGGGATTCTGGGATTCGGGACATCACTCGCTGCTGTGGACACATCTCAGTCCCCAGGGAGCACTGGATGCAAAGCCTGAGAAGGTGGAACTAACACCTGTCATGTAGACACCATGCTAGGTATGCTCTGTAAATCATTTCTCTAGTTAATATGCACAACAATCACATAACGTAGGTGTTCTCTCCAGGTCCCTAAGAGAAAGCTGAGAGCTGGCTGATTGCAGCTTGCCTGAGGGCACAGCCCACACCCTTCAACGGGAGGAAAGGGACTCAGCTCCGTCCTGTTAGGAATTGGCAGGCATGGCCCCTCTGCTGCTGTGAACGGGTGCTCCGCCTGCCTCAGTGCCCTCGCCTTCTCCACTCCCACCCTCTGAACTCCAGAAAGTCAGGCTCTGAGTTAATTAAGACAATTAATTCCAATGAGATGAAAAAGAAACCCTTATTTTTTCTAATTGTGTACACTATTGAGGAGGACCAAAGTTCCGCCACACCAAAATGTAACTTTAAAAGTCACATTTCAAGATGGTAGCTGGTAAGTGACATCATAAATTAGACATAGTGATGTGGTGTGATTCAAAAGCACTGACATTATTCCATTCTTCAAAGTCTAAACTTTGCTTTTAAGCTGGTTTTAAGAAACAAAAGACTCACAGGACCTTTGACCTTCCCGCTTTATCTACCTGAAGAAATAAAGATAGAAACACCTGCTTCAGGAAGGGAGCAGCCCGCGCGTACTCCCTCAGCGCATGTGAACCGCATGCAGACGGGAGAATCCAGCAGCGCAGGTCCCTCTGTGCATGGTTCCTGGCAGCAGCGGGATTGTTGACAGATGTGGTCTTTCTCACGGCTGGGCGTTGCTGCTTTCCCTTCGAAGCCCCGCCTCCCTCTCCGTAGTCCAGGATGGCATGTGAGTCTCAGGGCCAGTGTGTTCTGGGGTCTCCTTTCCTCGTGGAACCCCGTGTGTACACATGTGGTAACTTGGCACATTTCCTCCTGTTAAGCTGTCTCACGTTAATTTGATTATTAGCCTAGCCACGCCAGAAGAACCTAGGAAGGTGTCATCAATTATATCTCAGACCGGCATCAATCAATGTCAACAATGTTGGAAGTCGGTGTGGAAGGAAGAGCTCCAGAAAGCTCAGAGCAGCGGGACCATTGCTGTGCTCGCACACTGGGGACACCGTCACACGGGGACTGCAGGAGGCTGGCACAGGCGCTATTCCTCACCGGGAGGAGCCCGGGCTCTGTGATCCAGCCAACACAGGTGTGTGAGAACAAGTTAAAACATAACTTCTAGTTCCTCAGGACTTTGGGGAAATGGCAAATTACCCATCACACTGCTTCCTCTCAATTCCAAAGATTTTGTGATCAGATGATGACATCCATGTGTTCCTCTTATTTTTCAGGCAGAAGAACCAGCATTATACAAGCTTTTTCATTTACCTCCTGTTGGCTCCGAGCTCCTCTGCCAGGGACGGGACCTATCCAGGACACCAGAAATTGGAAAAAAATATGAGCAGCCATAGGTAGATGAGTCATGCTTTATTTCAGACAAAGCAGCCATTGCCAACACAGCAGCCCGACCTAGCAGCCAGCCACCGCTGGTCAGCAACACATTTTATAACAACTCGGACAAAATAGGCTTCCTGCCAAGTGGTGGCATCCGTGTTACATATGATACAGGTGCACCCGCAGTGCGTGCAGTGACATGGCTGTCATTGCTCTGGCACATGCGTGTGGCACGGGCCTTTAACATCAGGAGTACTCTGGGCAGGGTCCCCACACATCCCATTACAAAGTTATAAAATAGATAATATCTATCCCCATTATGAAGAAGGAAAATATGTTCTGGCAGGATAGAGCAATGCTAGGAAGGCCACAGTCAAAAGCTGTCAGAATTGGGATTCAAATTTGGACTTGATAGAATTTCAAGCTCTGGAAAACTGTGTGTACATGTTTCTGTGTGTATGTTTCTGTGTGTACATGTGCATGTTCATATATATATATATATATATATATATATATATATATAAAGTTTATACTTTGAAGAATGGAATAATGTCAGTGCTTTTTGAATCATACCACATCACTCTGTCTAATTTATGATGTCACTTCCCAGCTACCATCTTGAAATGTGACTTTTAAAAATATAATTGATAGTGGAATTTTAAAACTGTAAGGAGGCCAGAGAACATATTAGCCAAATTATTCTTTATTTTATACAGAAGGACTCAAAGCTCCCAGGTGGTGCTGTTACACATAAACCACAGCAAGCTATTGGCTGAGCCAAGACTCATCACATGGGCTGTGTTCCACTCAGTGTCTAAACTGCTCTCAGTGCCCTGCTCTGTAGATGGCAAAGAATACACACACGCACACACACGCACACATACACACTCACATGCATACACAGAGGCACACACATGCACAAACACACACACATGCACACGCTCACACACAGCAATGGAAGCTGTCTTTCACTCCAGATTACAGTTCCTCTTACTGAAATCCCTACTGATTTTTCTCCTGGGACATCCAGGTGCTCACTCAATGAGCACCCTCACTGGGAAAAAGAAGAGATGATTAGACACAGACACTGGAGGAAGAGCCAAGAAGTCACCTCCCCCCTCTGCCTGAGGCTCTGAAAGCCCACCAGCTGCCCTCCACCTCCTTACCCCCCTGTGGTCTCCTTACACCCACCACTCCCTCCTTGTCCACCAGGGCTCCCATGCCCTGGCCTCCAGAGCTCCCTGTGGCATAGCCTGAGGCTGGTGGTATCCCCAGAGGGAAGCACCCTCCTGGAAAAGGCGGGCTGCTCGCCTTCAGGAATCTGTGGAGCAGCCTGTTTTCTGCTCTTCTGGAGGCGCAGCCTGGTGTCTGATCTGCAGCCCGTGAGCGCGCTTTCTCCTAGGAGAAAGTCAGTTCCCACAAAGCTCCTGGCCAAGGAGGCCGGGGCTGCGGGCTCTGCCTGAGGGTCAGGAAGAGGCAGATCACCTCAGGGACGCACTGCGACCCCACCCCACCCCACCCCACTGGGACCAGGGGCTGCCCCTGGCGCACAGAGGGGACCTTGGCCACTGGGAGCACAGCACCCTTGGCCAGTTGCTTCCCTTTGGAGCTCAGTTGCCTCCTGTGTCAAATTAATATTTGGTAGAAAGAGGTCTTTGGAAACATGAAACCCATTTCCAAAGAAAAAAACATAAGAAAGCCTGCACATAGAAGCAATAAAGCCACTCTGGTGGGAGCAGGAGGAAGACAGACCGGATGCCAGACAGGACACCCCGAAGGGCCCTGCAAAGCCCTGGCCGGGCACAGTGAGGAGCTTGTTGGGAGACTGAGACGTCCTCCCCCGCGGATTACACTCTGCTCCGGACAGCAGAGCCCAGGGAAGATGCAGCTTCTAATCAGCCTCGGAGAGCAAGCAGTGGCAGCCTGGCCTCCTGAGAGCTCTCACAGGTAACTCCTGATCACTGACGCCGGTCAAGGAGGCATTCTCCAACCTCCTGAGGAAAATACCCAGCCATCCCTTCCCCCTGAACTCCAATATAGCCTTCTCCATTGTACTCACAGCTGTCTGAGAGCATTTTGTGAACTTATTTGCTTATGTGTTTATTGTATATTTCTCTTATTAGGGGGCTCAGGACTCTGATGTGTTTAGTGACTATGTTTCTTGGCACAGAGATGTTCTACAGTGCATTATGTGCACTATGTTCCTGGCACATAATAAATATTTAGTGCCCAGCCAGCTTGGCTCAGTGGTTGAGCATCGACCTAGGAACCAGGAGGTCACGGTTCAATTCCTGGTCAGGGCACATGTCTGGGTTACGGGCTTGATCCCCGATGGGGGCCATGCAGGAGGCAGCCTATCTATGATTCTCTCTCATCATTGATGCTTCTATCTCTCTCTCTCTCTTCCTCTATGAAATCAATAAAAATAAATTTAAAAAATAAAATAAATATTTAGTGACTACATGTCTGCATCTCCCAGAATTTGATTGCAACTCTCCTTTGCTCCCTAAATTGCGTTACTGTATGTATAGTCAACTTAAAGTCTAAATAGTGAGGTGAGCATTTCTTTGCCTCTCTAAATGGATCATTTCTTTGAGAGAAATAAATGAGACTTTTCAAAACAAAGCCAATATTACACATTTTGTTCTACTAAAAATAATCATCCTCTTCATGAAAGTTTTAAAGCCAGAGGGTGGTGTCAGCATGCCCCCCAAGAGAAGGGCTGAGGAAGATGGAGCAGCAGCCAGTGGCTGGCAGGCAGCTTGTTGGCACAGGGTGGTATGATGGGAGCAGAGCCCAGGGAAGACGCAGCTTTGTAATCAGCTTCAAAGAGCAAGCAGCTGCAGGCCTCGGCCTCCTAAGAGCTTTGATTGCACCCACGCAGAGCCTGCAAATTTGGTGATAGTGAAGAAAATAAAACGGAATAAATATTGCTAAGAGAGTCCCTTACAATAGAGCCAGGAGGCTATTAAAAGCAGGGCCTCAGTGCTCAGGAGCTGCTCTGGCTACACCTGTTGCTAAACTCAGCCCAAGGCTGAGCCATGAGCATCCTGGGACAGCACCGCTACATGGACACCTGAACTTCGCTTCCTTCCTTGTCGTTTTTGCCTCCCTTGTTTGCATATTGGAACTAACCAATTCCTATTGACCTCGTCAGAATCCTTCATTTGTTTGAAAGAATTATATGTTGTTGATTTTGCTTTTATAAATCCTGCCTTTCTTTGTTCTCGCCAGAACACACTTTGGGTTGCTACATGAATCTGTGTCTCTCAAATTGCAAACCTTTTACTTTAAATGATGCTCCTTGTTCTTTATTGTAGCCTGAACCTCTTCATTGGTTAACATTGGAAAAGCATAAGTTGCTGGATTTCTAATCATTGTTCAAAACCATCTGGCTGCTCTTAGAGCAGTGGTTCTCAACCTTCTGGCCCTTTAAATATAGTTCCTCATGTTGTGACCCAACCATAAAATTATTTTCATTGGCCGAAACCGGTTTGGCTCAGTGGATAGAGCGTCGGCCTGCGGACTGAAGGGTCCCAGGTTCGATTCCGGTCAGGGGCACGTACCTGGGTTGCAGGCACATCCCCAGTGGGGGGTGTGCAGGAGGCAGCTGATCGATGTTTCTCTCTCATCGATGTTTCTAACTCTCTGTCTCTCTCCCTTCCTCTCTATAAAAAATCAATAGGATATATTTAAAAAATTATTTTCGTTGCTACTTCATAACTGTAATGTTGCTACTGTTATGAATCGTAATATAAATATCTGATATGCAGGATGGTCTTAGGCAACCCCTGTGAAAGGGTTGTTCGACTGCCAAGGGGGTCACGACCCACAGGTTGAGAACTGCTGTATTAGAGGGTTTCTGTCTGTTCCCAGGTGAGCTGACGTTCCCTGCGTAGGAGGAGAAGTGTGCCTCAGAGCTGTGGCAAGCCCAGTTCAGTGCTACGACGCATTTGTTCTTGGTGCTGCTTCAAAGTAGTAAACCTCCTCTGTTACATGGGGCTAGGCATGGCTCCCTCTTAGGACTCTGGATAAATGGAAATGATGTTTATAAGGCATCCAGAGCATTATTATTTTTCACCAGTTAATACTATTGACAAGAAAAAGGTTCTGTCATGTCTTAAATTAAATGACAGCAGTCTAGAGAGTGGGAGAAAGAGACAAGTTAATTAGTTAACAGGTGTGGGTGGAAACCAATGAAAAGCTACTCACGTTTCTGAATGTATGTTGAAACTGAATGAACTTTCAGGCAGCTCCCTAGAAAGAATGGCCAACCCCCAGATGTCCCAGCATCCTGCTTACCCATGAACTCTGAGTACAACCAATCCAGGAGCAACAAAGCCTTCTTTCCTACAGACACTGCGCCCTGTTTCTCCTTTTCCCAACCCCTTCATCTACAGCCAATGCAATTCCTTCAAAACAACTTACTTCTCCCAACTGATTGTGTGTTTACTTTTGAGCCTATTCCAGGAAGATAAGTGCGTGTTTTCCCTACCTAGCCCAGCTGCCGCTGGCTTAGCCTGCACACCTTGGGGCCTGTCCATTTTTGGGTTAGTAAATGGCTCATTTAACTTTCTTTCAGGACAACTTTTGATTTTTATGTTAATTTCTAATAACATAAATAGGCTTTCCACATGATCATAATACAACACAAGCCAAGGATGAACTGGAAACCCTGTAAAAGTGAATATAGATGTTATTGCCTATCACAGCGATTTTCAACCAGTGGGGCGCAAGAATCTTTAAAACATGCAGTAGCTGACTATTTAGTCAGGGCACTGACCTCTTTTCCTTCGATGGAATAAACATTGCTAAGAGAGTCCCTTACAATAGAACCAGGAGGCTATTAAGAAGTGGGGAATAGGAACTGCTCTTCCCCAGGAAACATACATTATAGGAGTTAAGAACCACAGTAGAAAGCCAATAGACCTGGCTTCATGCCCAGGTCAGCCATTTACGATCTCTCTGTGCACAAATTACTTAATGCCATTAAGCTCCAGTTGGTTCAACCATAAAATGAAGTTAACAACACCAACCTCACAGGGCTGTTAGAGAGATTAAATTTAAAAATGAATATAATATGCTTGGTACAATAGCAGAGCTAAGAGTCGAAATTTGATCTTTGTCCTTCCTATAAGATGACATTTGTAAAGGCGATAGCATGAACTTCAGAGGCAATGTGGTGCAATACTTTTTTTAAAAAAATGATACATTTACTGAAAACTAGACAAAGTTGAAAGCTATTTAATAAATGATAAATAGAAAATAAACGTTAACACTAAAAATTACATACATTCTAGCATGAATATGAAAAACAGTCCTTCTCTCTTACAATATTTTAATCCTCTTAGTGATGGGTTTGGTTGTCTTGCTCTTGGCAGGATAGTTATTATTTTTGTTTTATTTTGTTCACTAAAAGGTTTATATATCTGAAACAGTAAGATTTAAAATTTTACTTACTTTGCCTTGCATTTTAGTATCTACTGAAAAACCCTTAACACAAATGACAGTCACAGTATAGTAGTCTTCCCTTATCCACAGGGGAGATGTTTCAAGACCCCCAGTGGATGCCTGGAGCCACTGCTAGGTGAACACTAGATATATTGTGATTTTTTCTGATACATATATACCTGTTGTCAACATAAATTCCAGAAGACCATTTTGGGAGGCAAAAGAGATTTTAATTCATACAGGGTTTGCAAACTAGGCAGACATAGCCTTTGGCAAAGACCAAAAGTGCTTTAAGAAGAGGGAGGGTTAAAAGCAGAAACAGAGAGCTGATCTTTAAGGGGCTGTGTTGGGGCGAACAGCCACACTGCAAGTATGTGCAAGAAGGATGGAGATTGGTCAGGACTACGGGGCAGCTTCAGTTTCTGGAGACTCATAGTCAGCAGGTAGAGTCATGAGATATGACCAAGGTTGGAGGCATAAGACATGGTCAGGGGGTGTTACAACACATGGCTAGTAAGGGGGTGTTACAGGACAAGGTTAGTGGTGAGGATGGCAAGGCATGGTCAGCAGGGGGGAGTCACAAGGCGTGGGCCAATGCCTAAGTTTCCCTTGGCATCTGCAAATTAAATTGGCAAAACTAGATTTGTGGATAAAGGAACAATTCAGGGAGTGCAGTTCATTACATATATTCAGAGTTCAAACTGCAAAACTGCTTAGTCACTAGAGCAAGACCAGAGATCAAATTACAGGAAGGTCTAGATCAGTGATGGCGCACCTATGACACGTGTGTCAGAAGTGACATGCGAACTCATTTTTTTGGTTGATTTTTCTTTGTTAAATGGCATTTAAATATATAAAATAAATATCAAAAATATAAATCTTTGTTTTACTATGGTTTCAAAGATCAAAAAATTTCTATATGTGACACGGCACCAGAGTTAAGTTAGGGTTTTTCAAAATGCTGACACGCTGAGCTCAAAAGGTTCACCATCACTGGTCTAGATATTTGGTCACAAAATTGTAATATTAGAATCCTCACTATTGTAAAGTTTAATTTATAAATTAGGCACAGTAAGAGATTAATGACAACTAATAATAAAATAGAACAATAATATATATATATATATATATATATATATATATATATATATATATATAAAAGCCTAAGTGACCGAACGATGCTCACTGACCACCAGGGGACAGATGCTCAACACACAGGATCAGGCTTCCTCCTGTCTGGATCGGGCCTGCAGGGATCAGGCCAAAACTGGCTATCTGACATTCCCTGAGGGGTCCCAGATTGCAAGAGGGCACAGTCCAGGCCAAGGGACCCCACCAGTGCACAAATTCATGCACCAGGCCTCTAGGAAGGACATACTATAATAAGTTTTGTGAATGTCGTCTCATTCTGTAACTATTCTGATGCCTGAGAGTGCTGCTAACAAGGGATGCACGTGCAGCATGGATATGCTGACCAAGAGGTGATGCGAGTCTGGGTGTGCCAGAGCAGGACTGCGGTGAGGACAGGGCCAGATTCCATCACAACACTCATAATGACACACAAATTAAAACTCAGGAATGTTTTATTTCTGAAACTGTCCATTTAATATTTTTGGACCAGGGTTGACAATGGGTAACTGACACTGAGGAAAGGGAAGCCACAACAAAAGCACAATGGCACCTGCCAGTGCTTCCATTGAAGAAATTTGCCCTGATTTTTGCTCCTTCAGTTGTTGCCCTAAAGTTAGTCAATTCAGTTCCTCCTCTTATGTCTCTGGCACTCTTTGAGCTGTTGTCACTGCACGAGATCTTAGAATGAGTGAGGTGTGAGCAAGTGAGTCTGTGCATGGGCTCTAGCAGCCCTCTGTCTTTCTTAATGGAATTCCTACTGTTTTTCTTTTTTTTAACCCCTTGAGTGACGGGGAGCGCGGTCACGCTCCTCCTGTCTTTCGCCAAAAGTGCCGAGAGCACTATCGCGCTCCTCCTGCAGTGTCACTATTAGATGCTAGTAGTTCACCCTGACCAGTTTGGCTCAGTGGATAGAGGGTCGGCCTGTGGATTGAAGGGTCCCAGGTTCGATTCCGGTCGGGGGCATGCACCTTGGTTGCGGGCACATCCCCAGTGGGAGATGTGCAGGAGGCAGCTGATCGATGTTTCTCTCTCATGATGTTTCTCGCTCTCTATCCCTCTCCTTTCCTCTCTGTAAAAAATCAATAATATATATATATATATATATATATATATATATATATATATATATATATGCTAGTAGTTCACTCTTTATGTGGGAAAAAAATTTAAAAACCTTAACTCAAAATGCCTTGGCAATTTTAGCATAGTTCCTAGGATATTGGTTGGCACTCAAAGGGTTAATCCATCGCCTGTGGATTGATTTTTTTTTTTAGAGAGAGAGGAAGGCAAAGGAATAGAGAGAAAAACATTGATTGGTTGCCTCCCAGACAGGGTATCGAACCCACAAACTTTTGGTGTACAATATGGTGCTGCAAACAACTGAGCCACCTGTACAGGGCTTTGTGCAATCCCTACTGGCTACGGCAGCCAGAGAGTATGGGTACTCTTCATCTCAGCATGCCTGCCCCAGGCTAGGGAGCTACGTGTTGTGCTGGACCCCTCACTTCTCACGGGAACTCTGCAGCTGAGACATCCCCCATTACTCACCTCCACACCATGGGGGCGGGTCTTGTCCCATCTGCATCTCTGCTTGTCCTACCAGACTAGAGTGGCCTTTACTTATAGGAATTATATAGTTGTATAAAGGTAGTTCTCAGTTATGGTTGTTCAATAATTTAATTATAATTTTGACTGATTGTGGGAGGAGATAACCTAAGTTTTCCTACTCCATTATCTTGACTGGAAGCCTCAGACAAGGGAATATATTTTAGTTTTATTGCATGGTAAATAGGGCTTGCAAACAATCACAATTTTTATGAATAATAATTGTTCATTTTTGTGCACACACACACACATATATATATATATTGTGTACATATTTCCTATATAATAAAAGCCTAATATGCAAATCAACCAAACAGCAGAACAACTGGTGGAACAACCGGTTGCTATGACATGCACTGACCACCAGGGGGTAGAGGCTCAATGCAGGAGCTGCCCCCAGCCAGCCTGCAGGCCCCAGGCCAGTCAAGGCGGGTGCCAGTGGGTGCCCTCCGATTGCCCCGCTGGTCACCCCACCAATTGGCTTTGATCGCCGGCCAGGCCTAGGGACCCTACCCATGCACAAATTTCATACATCAGGCCTCTAGGAGTTCACTGTATATGGATATGGCACTTATTAAATACAGAGCAGGATCCTAGTCATCATTGAGTTATTCCAAGCTTAAATTCTCAATCATCTGCCAAAGTATGTAAATTGCTTCTCAATTTTGAATGCACAATAATTAAATTAGCAGGTATTGTAACTGATACCTCATAGAGTAAAACCATGCTGAAAAAGTAGTTACAGCTGGAATAGACTCAAGATGAGAAATAAAATGCAGCATAAAATATGCTCAGAAGCATAGCTGAGAATGATATAAAACAGCAAATTGGAAATGTTTATGAAGTATTGAGAAAAACAAAAAAAATTATAAAACTATTTGTGTATATTGGCCTAAGTAATAGAACTGTTTTAGTACCCCTACACTTGTTGTACAGAATTTAGAACCATGCTGTATCATAATTACAGGGCCAGGTTTAAAAAAAACATGGTTGCTGGCTTTTGGCCTGCCCCTAACTACTGAGAAATAACGACATTTCATGCCTGGCATCCGTTTTCCCCTCTAAAACATGAGAGAACTACAGCCACCTTCCAGGGTTCTGTTGGAATGTTACCTAAATAAGGATGCCTTCTAACTTGTAAATTATATTATGAATTTTAGTAATTAAAATCATCATGTTAGTTTATACAGGAAGGCATGAGACAATGTAATTATTATGCATACACTCATTTTTCATATAAAGAAATAAAACTCATTGAGGTTATTGTCATAAAATAAATATAACAAGTAGAGTTTAATGAATGGTGTACACTGTGCTTCTTTATTTAATTAATCTTTATAATGATTGTACAAGATGGATTACCTAATTTCTATTTTATAAATGAAAAACCTGAGGCTTGAGGAGTGAAGTAATTTCCTCAAAATCAACCAGCTCATAAGAAGTAAAAATGAGATTTATATCCAAGTACATCTATTCTAAGCTTATATTATCACCACTATATTTCAATGCATTAACATCATAATTAAGTGTCTTCCTACATGCAAGAAACTACACCAGCCGGAAAGGGCTATGTGTTGGGCAGGAGAAGATACAGGTCACAGAGGATTTTGCTCTGTGCATCTATAATATTTCACAAAAAGAATCTGAAGTGGACTAAGCATGGGTCCCAGGCCCAAAGCTTGGGACTATCTGTCAGCCATAGGGGGTAAGTTGAGGCCAAAGTCCCTAGAACTCCAGAGATCAAAAGCAGGGAAATGAAGTTCAGTCATCAAAGACCATATACAAGCCATAAATTTAGATTTTAAAAAATCCTGTCTGATTAAAAAGGACAAAAAACATATGATTTAACTCATATATGGAATATAAAGCAAAAAAGTCACAAACAAATCAGACAAAATAAAAAAAAACAAACTCATAAATACTGAAAACAGAAAGGTAGTTATTAGATGGTAAGGGGTATAAGGGAAAGACAAAATAGGTAAAGTCAATTAAATAGATGATAAAAGATTGAAACTACATTTTTAGTGATGAACACCCCGTAGAATATACTGATATCAAACTATAATGGTGTACACCTGGAATTTATGTTATTGACCAATGTTATCTCAATAAAAATTAAATTAAACATGTGTCATGTCTAAATTCATTACAATAAAATATAATAAAAATGCTAAAAGATCTAATGGAAATTGTCAACAACATAGGTAAAGAAATGAGGAATTCAATAGAGATTTAAAAATTTTTGAAAAGAACAGATGAAACCATTAGAAGTAAATAAAATGCAATAAATAAGGAATTATTTTGATGGCTTAGCAGAATGTACAGAGCAGATAAAAGATCAATTAATTTGAAAACACTTCTATAGAAACTATCAAAACTAAAATACAAAGCTAAAAGGATGACATAATAGAGACACAGTATCAGAAATCTGAGCTATAACATCAAATGTCAAATGCAAGATGTTCAGCTCTATTGGCTCTAACCCATAACTCAGGCTGGAAAAGCAGTGAGCATTCGTCAAAAATAATACAAGTCAAATTAACAACCCCCAAATGCTTGAGCAGAAGATTACAAAGTATACAACTGGCTGTATAAGGTCCAGAGCAAACGCTGGGAGAGTTTCTTTCAGAAATTAAAACTTTTAGAAGTAGCCATGTCTGCTGGGGATTTTAGAGAACCACATGCACGCCCAGAGAAAAACATGCTCAGCAAAGACCTGGGAAGATGAAGCTTCACCATGGGTTGCTGCCTGAGTCACCTGGATACGTGATCAGTGAGGACGCCAGCAGAGAACCAGTCTCCAAAGACTTGGAGTGGTGAGCTCTCTCTCTCTCTCTCTCTCTCATCTCTCTTTTCGTTTATTTTTCTCATTGCTTTCTTCATTTTCTGCTCTTTCAGAATCAGTGAAATAAAAATTATTTTTTTAAAGAACAAAAATTGGCAAATATTACACAGGTAAAAAGAAGAAAGACACAAATGACTAAAATAAGAAATAAAAGTAGGAACATTACTACTGACCTTACAAAAATAAAATGTATTATAAAATAAAATGAAAACTCATACCACCAAATTTTATAGCCTAGATGAAATAAAAAAATATTATATAAACACATAGATTAATAAGCTGACTCATGAAATTGAAAATATCAACAGACTTACAAGTAAAGAGACTGAATAAGAAATAAAAAAAACCTTTCCATCTAAGAAATTCTATGAGCAGGTGGCTTTATTATTAAATTCTACATTTAAATAATAATTAACAAAAATTTCCCTCTAATTAATAAAAAATAGAA
Organism: Myotis lucifugus; assembly: GCF_000147115.1. Taxonomy (NCBI): domain Eukaryota; kingdom Metazoa; phylum Chordata; class Mammalia; order Chiroptera; family Vespertilionidae; genus Myotis; species Myotis lucifugus. The sequence continues at coordinate 726,994 of NW_005871509.1, forward strand.
GTTTTCTTATTCATTTTATAAGGCAAACAAATGCCCTGATATCAAAGCCAGATAAAGATGTCACAAGAAGACTACAGCCTAATAGTCCTCATGAATATACACTTTAAAAAATCAATAGAATACTAGCAAATTGAATTCAGAAGCATATTAAAGGAACCACCTGAGATTCATCCCAGAAAATCAACGGTGGTTCACATCCTATATAATAAAAGAGAAACATGCAAATTAACCATCACTCCGTCAGTCCGCCACTCCGCTACACCCACCAGCCAATCAGAGTGACTATGCAAATTAACCCAGCAAAGATGGCGGTTAATTTGCATACGCAGGCGCGGAGCGAAGACTGAAGACGACTGAAGATGGCGGTGGTCATGGAGCTGGAGCGAGCAGGAGGCTTGGGTTGCTCCCGGCAACGGAGGAAGCCAAGCTTCCCGCGGGCCCTGGACTCCTCTCAAGGAGTAGCTGGGGGCGACCCAGGCCTCCAGCCAGCCCTGGCCTCCGCTGGAGGAGCTGGAAAATAAAATAAAAAGGAGGGGCTGGGAGCAGCCAGAGTGGAGAAGCCAAGCCTCGCTGCTGTGGCCGGACCAAAGGCCTGGGTCCCAGGTGCCGGAGGAAAATCGGTGCCGGCAGCCAGGGGAAGGAAGGCCTATTTTTTGAATCTTCGTACAACAGGCCAATAGTATTAAAATAAAAATTTAATATACTACATTAATGGTACAAACAAAAAACATAATTATTTCAATTGATGTGGAAAAGACATTTTAAAAAAACTAATAATCTTTCATAGTAAAAACAAATTAGAAATCCTATATAATAAAAGCCTAATATGCAAACTCTCCCTAGACCGGGAGTTTAAGCAGGAATTTGATTGCTCACTGTGATGTGCACTGACCACCAGAGGGTGGCATGGAATATGGAGGGTGTTGGTGACATAGCGCTGGCAGTGGGCGGCAGTGGGGAAGCTGCCGGCCCCAATGGGCCCCAATGAGAGCAGGATACCAGCAGGATGGTGGAGCAGGTGATCAGGTGGCAACAGGCCAAGGAAGGTGCAAGTGGGGTGCCATCACCCTGCTGATTCCCTGCAAATGGCGACCAGAGGTGGTGGTGTGAGTCAGAGTCCCCTCCTGTTTTGCTGGTCCTGAGGGAGCCAGGTGGGGGCCTGATGACTCAGGACTTAGGCGGGGGGGGGGGGTTATGCAGGGGCCCAGGGGCCCAGGTGCTGCCCATGGCCCAGAGGTCAGCTGGGAACTGCCCTTCCACTCCAGACGCTCGTTCTTTGATTGCCAGCCAGGCCTAGGGGCCGCACCCATGCATGAAATTTTATGCACCAGGCCTCTAGTCTATGAATAAAAAGTAACTTTCTCAATATGTTAAAGGGTATTTATAAAATATCCATAGCTACCATCATATTAAATAGAGAAAGACAGAAAATTTCACCCAAATATGTGCAATAGATAGTCTATTCATAGCAATTAAACAAACAAAAACGGTATTTCAATTAGAAAGGAAAATGTGAAACTACTTCTATTCACAGATTATCTTATTCCATATACATAGAAAATTCAAAAAAATATACAAGAAAATTAATAGACTTAATAAAAAAAATTAAGCAAAGTTGTAAGGTATAAGATGTACAAGATCAACACACAAAACTTATTGGAATTCTATATAATAAAGAGGTAATATGCAACCTGACCATCACTCCAACACACAAGATGGCTGCCCCCATGTGGACACAAGATGGGTGCCACAAGATGGCTGGCAGGGGAGGGCAGTTGAAGGGAACCAGGCCTTCAGGGGAGGGCAGTTGGGGGAGACCAGGCCTGCAGGCGAGAGTAGTTGGGGGGGGGACCAGGCTGGCAGGGGAGGGCAGTTAGGGGTGACCAGGCCAGCAGGGGAGGGCAGTTGGGGGCAATCAGACCAGCAGGGGAGCAGTTAGGCATCAATCAAGCTGGTAGGGGAGTGGTTAGGGGGTAATTAGGCTGGCAGGCAGAAACGGTTAGGGGCAATCAGGCAGGCAGGTTGGCGAGCAGTTGGGAGCCAGCAGTCCCGGATTGTGAGAGGGATGTCCGACTGTCCATTTAGGCCCAATCCCAATCCCCAGTCGGACATCCCTTGAGGGGTCCCAGATTGGAGAGGGTGCAGGCTGGGCTGAGGGACACACGAATTTCGTGCACTGGGCCTCTAGTTTTATAATAATAAGCAATTTTGAATAAAGCATTTAAAAGAAACTCTACTTATAACAGCCTCCTAAATAAATAAATAAATAACTAGGAATGAGTTTAACCAATGAGATGAAAGATTTGTATACTGAAAACATAAAAATAAATAAATGAATAAAATGTTGATAAATGAAATGTAAAATGACCTAAGTACATGGAAAGACAGTCCATGTCCATGAATAGGAAGATCTAGTATTGTTAGAATACCAATACAACCCAAAGTGTCTACAGATTCAATATAATCTCTATTAAATTTACAAAAGTCAGTTTTCAGAAGTAAAATAATTGTCCAATTTATTGGCAGAGGAAATTAAAATGGTCCCTGAATAGCTAAAACAATCTTGAAAAAGAACAAAAGTTGAGGCTCACACTTTCCAATCTCAAAACTTACTACGAGGCTATAGTAATCAAAACAGTGTGCTGTTGGCATGAGGATACACATTGAGGCCTGTAGAATGGAACTGTTACTCCATAAATAAACTCATATCTCTATGACATACATTTTTGTCAAAGGTGTCAAGTCCATTCAACAAGAAGACCCCTTCTAACAAATGGTGCTAAGAGTACTGAGTTCCACATAAGAAAATGAACTTACACCCTCACTTCACAACATCTGTAATCTTAACACAAACTGAATCTATTACCTAAATGTAAGAGCTCAAAGACTATGAAACTCTGAGAAAAACACTTAAGGATAACTTTTCATGACCTTGGGTTTGGAAATGGATTCTTATATATGACATCCAAAAGGACAAGCCTCAAAAGAAAAGGTAGATAAATTAGACTTCATAAAAATTATTTTTTCTTTGTATAGCAAAATATATTTGCAAGAAAATATATGGGAGTTGATCAGAAACGTAGAAAATATTTGCAATATATATATATTTAATTTTTTGTATATTTTTTTTATTGTTGATAGTATTACAGATGTCTCCTGTTTACCCCTGTTTACTCCTCTCCACCCCCCCCAGACCAACCCAATTAAAAAAAGAACTGACTTTGAATGCATATTTCTCCAAAATATATACAAATGACTTATAAACACATAAAAATGCAAAATAGTATTAATCATTAGGAAAATGCAAATAAAAATCACAATGAGATACCAATTCATATCTATTAGGATGTCCATAATTAAACAAACAAACAAACACAACAGAAAATAAGAAATATTGCCAAAGATGTAGAGAAATTGGAACCTTGTGAATTGCTGGTGAGAATGTAAGATGACGAAGCCACCGCTGGTGAGAATGTAAGATGACGGAGCCACTGCTGGTGGGAATGTAAGATGACGGAGCCACTGTGGAAGAACGTTCAGTGGCTTCTCAAAAAAGGCACAGGTAGCATTATCATATGACCCAGCAATTCCACTCCCTTCTTAGGGACATAGCCTTCCTAAAAGTTTGGGTTTCTAATCTCCAGAACTGCTGAGAAAATAAATTTCTGTTGTTTTAAGCCACCGAGTTAGTAATAATTTATTATGGCAGCCTTAGGAAAATAATACAGATTTTGCTACTAAGAAGTTGATTTAATTTACAAAACATTTAAAGTTTGCATGTCATTAAATATATAGGATTAGTTTAGAATTATAGGTTGGCTACAATAACAGGTGATAGGTTTATCATCAGACACCTTTCTTGATCTAGGCTAGTTTTATTTTCTAAGAGTACTGTTAAGAAAATAATGTTAGGTGATGAAAATGTTTCCTCCAAACAGCAGTGTCTTTTTATGATCAAAGCTAACTTAAGAATTATGGTGTATCTGACTTAGATCTGATAAGTTCCTACAAAGTTCTGTCTCATAGTGACTAATTGAGAAAACTTGAAAGTAGTTATAGTTACTGCAATAAAGAAAGCATGTCAAAAGAACCTAACTTTTGAAAATAGCTTATTCATTTTTATAAAACAAGTCATCTATATATATAAAGAGCCAGGGTTGTCACGACCAGGAGGCTGTGTAGGGCGACCAGGCCTGCAGGGGGGGCAGTGAGGGACGACCAAACGACTGGGCCCTGGGCCCTGGCTGGGACATGGCGGAACTGCGAAGGGGCGTGACCAGCCTTCAAACCCGGGGCCCAGAGCTCCCTGCAGAAAGTGCTTCTGTTTGTTTAGTCCATTGGTTTTAAATCAGATTACACTCTCACAAATAAGGTAAGAGAAAACTGTTCAACGCGCCTTTGGCAAGTCACAAACTCTTGCTGAACTTGAGCAAACCCTTCCTGGCATAGCTGTCTTCGCACTTTTCAGGGCACTTTTGAAGGAAGAGATCCAGCGCCCCTATGGCTCTCCGGCAGGGACAGAGCTGGAAAAGCAAAGTTTCCCAAGGAGGTGGGAGTGCAGTGGGGACCCTCCCAGCTAGGGGAGGGGCGTGCCCAGACGCCCCCTGCACTCCAGGGCTGGGGCAGGGCACACAGGTCGGGACATCAAGTGGTAAAGGTCCAGCAGACGCCCGACCTACAGGCCGCCTGAGGAGGGTGTCAGATGCATGAAGGAAAGGCTAAGCATCTCTGTCACTGCTTTGGTTTTCAGAATTCCCTGCTCCCCATCTGTCGGCTCCCTCCCTCTGAGGGGCACTGTCGTCCTCACATGAGTGCAGCTGGAATATTGTATCTCGAGAGGATTGGCCCAATGTACATATCGTTTTATCCGACGGTGAAAAAATCCCAAAGAACAGGAATGGAGACAGACTAATGTCCTTTAGGCTTAAAAAAAAACACCAGAAGTGTCCTGCGAAGAGCAGAGACTTGGTTCTGTCCACGCACCTCAGAGAGATTGGATGAGGAAATGGTCTGACTTGGCCCTGACTTACCCACTTATGTTACTCTTGAAGGTGACTTCGCCACAGTGTGAATAAACTGCCACCTTTTGGAACAGGGGATCATACGGAAGTCTGCATTCCCAACTTTTCTTGAAACAGATCTATGTTCTGCAGCTGTGGCCACCGTCTTGAGATCAGGTCCTGTTGACCAGGTCCTGTGGCCGGGAATCAGGGGGCACTGGATGGAGCCCCCCCTCGTGCCCTTTTACATTCAGGGATTGAGCTGAACTCACTTTGGAGGAGGCCTGGCAAGGGTGACAGGTGTCACAGAGGAAAGGATGGAGAATGGAGGGGCGGACACTCTGCTTGGTCCCTCCCTGGGTGGGGTCAGGCAGATGAAGACCGGCCAGCCCGCCCCAAAGTTGGGTGAGGCAGCATCCTCTGTGTCCAGCTCTCACCCTGTGGGCCTGGCCACTCCCCTTAGCTCCGGGCAGCCCTCTCTCTGCATTGCATGACAGCATGCTCTGCCCTCACATGCTGCTCGCCCTAAGTGAGAAGGAAGAGAGCAGTTGGGCCACAGACAACTACACAGAAAGATAGGGCTCACGGCTAGTGAGTGCAGTGGCAGTGGCAGGAGCCTCTCCTGCCTTCATAGCAGCGCTGAGGAGCAGCAAGCCCAGTAGTAAGGAGCAGTGAGCAGGTGGGCGGTAAGGAGCGAGGGGTCCCAGACTAGGAGAGGGATTTCCAACTGTTGGCTAAGCCAGCAGGCGGACATCCCCTGAGGGGTCCTGGACTGCAAGAGGGTGCAGGCTAGGCTGAGGGACACCCGCCCCCCCAACCCAGTGCACAAATTTCGTGCACCTGGCCTCTAGTGACATTATAAAAGACATTGGCTATAGGATGTCTTTGGCTTTTTTATACATGTGAAATTATTAACAAAAATTCTGCTTTCATAATATTGTGCAAACAGCCACCTGTACTGTAAGTACATCTTGCCTACCTTTCAGCACAAACTAGTTTTTTTTTCAGGCTATCAGCATTAAAAATGAAAATAATAGATGATGCTTCTGATGTTAAAATTTCTATCAAGGGTGGATTTACCATCCATTTAATGAAACCTCAGAGACCCCTCGCTTGCACAGCATTCTACCTAATTTTGTATTTCTAAGGTCTGTACCTAATTTTGTATCCATAGTTTCATATTCTTTTTCTTAAAGAGGGACCTCAAATTGTATAAGTTTCAAACCAATAAAAATCTGATTTGGTAGTTTTTAATTGATGATATTTAGATGGGTTTTGGTCTTAGAATTGATGCTGTAATGGGTTAAGACTTTGGGGGAAGATGGCATGAAATGAATTGATTTTTTACATGTGAAGGACATACATTTTGGGAGGCCAGAAGGTAGACTATTGTTTGTTGAATTGTGTCCCCCTAAAAGATATGTTAATGACTATAGTCTGACCATAATTTGAAATGTAATTTGCAGATGTAATTATTTTAAAATAAGATTGTACTGGGTTAGGTGAGGCGCTAAATCCAGTGACTGTTGTTTTTATAAAATAATAGCATGTGAAGACACAGAGACACAGACACTCAGAGGGAAGATGGAGAGGAAAGCGGAGAGAAGCAGCGACAGGCCAAGGAATGACAAGGATTTCCAGTAAAACCGGAAGCTAGGCAGAGGCCAGGGAGATCATTCTCTAGAAACTTCATGTGAGATGGTCCTGCTGATACTTCGATCTGAGTGTTTTAACCTCAGAATTGTGAGAGAGTAAATGTCTGTTGTCTTAAGCCATACAGCTTTTGGTAATAATTCAAGGAGCACTAAAAATATAATACAGCTGCCTACAAGAAACACTATTTAATTATAAATACATAAATATTTATAAAAGGAAATAGTGGGGAAAAAAATAGAAGTCATGATAACACTAGCCAAAAGAGACGGAAGCAATATTAATATAAATAGGAGATTTAAGCACAAAGGAATAAAAGTCATTTCATTAAAATGAAGGACTGAATACACCAAGAGAGCATAGTCGCTGATAATATTTACGCACCCAGTAGCAAAATACCTGGAGCAAAAACTGACAGAAGAACATGGATAAACAGGAAAACTAACAATTATTATAGGAGATTTTAGTGCATTTGTCTCAGCAATTGATAAAAGAAGTAGACAGAAAATTAATAAGAACATTCATATGAAATTATTATCAATCAGCTTGATATAATTGATGTGTATAGAACACTCCATGCAACAACTGCGGATTACACAATATTTTCAAATGTACATAGAAATGTTTTAAGTTAGACCATATTCTGGTCCATAAAACAGTTCTCAATAAACTTAAAAGGGTTCAAGTTGTAAAAAGTTGCTGCCTTCTCACAGTAGGATTAAATTATAATCAAAACCGGAAAAGTCTCTGGAATATGTTTGTGTAATTGGAAATAGAATAATAGACTTTTAAATAAACATTAACATGGAAAATAAAAATTCTTTAAACTGAAGTACAACAAAACACAATGTATCAGAAGGCATGGGGTGCTGTTACCACAGTATTCAAGGAGAAACTTATAGCACTAAATCTCTATATTAGGAAAAAAAATAGTATCAAGCATGTCATCAATATCTACCGTAAGGAACAATTTTATTTTTTAATTTAAAATAACCAGTGTAGCTGAAACCGGTTTGGCTCAGTGGATAGAGCGTCGGCCTGCGGACTGAAAGGTCCCAGGTTCGATTCTGGTCAAGGGCACATCCCCAGTAGGAGATGTGCAGGAGGCAGCTGATCGATGTTTCTTTCTCATCAATGTTTCTAACTCTCTATCTCTGTCCCTTCCTCTCTGTAAAAAATCAATAAAATATATTTAAAAAAATAAAAAAAAATAACCAGTGTAAAAGCATAAAGCAAGATTCTAATTCTAGAGATTATTCCCTTGACGATGGATGCATGACTTTCATGTACCCCAGAGCTAGAAATTTAAGAATCAAGACAAAAGGAAAATATATTTTAAACAGTGTTGAGTGTTTCCTTCCCATGGCCTGCATGGATCAGGGTTCGGGAACTAGAAGCTGAGCCGCACACAAATGACAGAGAAAATACACGAGATAATTTGGAAATATTGGGGGACCAGGTGAGTAAGTCCAACTCAGGAGGAAGGACTTCCACTGGTGCTCAGGCCGTGCCAACCTTTTATTGGTCTGGGATACACCCATAGCATAGCCCTTAGGCAGGCGACCCCTCTCGGCAACAGGCAGACCAGCCCATCAGCAAGGATTTACATAATAATAGATGGGGAAGTTGCTTCAGCTACCACTGTCTGGACAAACAGAGGTGGCGCCTAGCTCCAACCTTTGCTAGGGCTTCAAAGGCACCCAGCCTTGGGGGGAGGGCGGGGGGGAGGGGGTTCTCTGTCTACACTTATCAGCTAGTGAAAACAATAGGTGGTCTTTCACAAAACAGTAGAAGCTACACTAAAAATCACAACTCTGAGCTAAACTTATGTATTATTTTTATATTAAGAGATTGAAATGATGGATATTATTATTCTCAGGCTCTTGCTGGTTCCTAATATTCCACAATTCCCTCCCAATATACCTTATATCTAGCAAAGAATATGAGTTAAAGATCTTTCTAACAAATGTACAACTATCCAAATATTGAATGTAGTTAGCTACAGAAATCTAGAGAAATTTTAGGTAAAATCTGGCAAAGAAGGGAAGAAATGGCAGGAAAATAGGAGAGTCCAAGAAGTGCAGTTGGAGCAGAAGCTCATGGAAGGAACACTTGGGAGACAAAACAGGTGTGACTGGGATCCCAGCTCCCAGCAGGAAATAATCCATGAACATTGGTGGTCCTGCCCTAGGATTTTCAGACTGTAATGCCCACCCTGTGGCTGTAGAATTTTTCTTGGCAGATTTCTTGACCGGACTAATATTTAATTACTAAATGTTATTTTAAAAAGCAAAGGATCACATAGGCTGACAAGCCAGGTTCTTTTTATTAGTGGGCCATATGAGGAGGTCAAAACAAAGGGAGGGGCTTTGAAAACACTGTTTGAAGCGTTGGCCCAATTCTAATGAAGGGTCCCGGGAAACCATGCCTGAGCTCATTCTGACTGCATTTCCTCAGTTACCTGATAACCACTGGGTATTTGTATTTTATTTTTTAGTTTTTTGACTTAGTGTATTTTTCCTTTTTATTGAATTTATTGGCGTGATCCTGGGTAACAAAATTATAGAGGCTTCTGGTGCACAATTCTACAACATATCATCTGTACAACGTATTGTGTGTTTACCACCACAAGTCTCTGTTCATCACATTTATTCCCCCTTTACCCTCTTCCACTTCTCGCCACCCATCTCCCTCTGGCAATCACCATACTGCTGTCCGTGTCCATGAGTGTTTCTCTCTTTTATTTTTATTTGCTCAACCCCTCCACTCCTCCCCAAAACCCCACCCCCAACAGCTGTCAGCCTGCTCTTTTGAGTCTGTCTCTATTATGTGTGTTAGTTCATTTTGTCCATTAGTTTCCACACATGAATGAAATTATATGGGACTTGTCTTTCTCAACAAGCTTATTTCACTTAGCATAATGCTCCAAGTCCATCCACATTGTAGCAAAGGGTAGGATTTCCTTCATTTTTACACTGCATAGTATTCCACTGTGAAAATGAACCGCAGCATTTTTATCCACTGATCTACTGATGGACACTTGGGCTGCTTCCACATCTTGGCTATCTCTACTAATAATAAGGTAATACGCAAACTGGTCAGGATGCTGTCACAGTAACGACCAATCAGCAGGCTGTGTGCACAGCAGGCGCAGGTGAATGGGGACTTGCAGCATCGGGGACGGGGGCAGGGGAGCAGGGCCTGGCAAAGGGCGGCCTGTACTCCCCACATGGTGGTGGTGGCTGTGAGCGGCGCCAAGTGGAGCCTGTGGGCCGAGCTGAAACAGTGCCTGTGGGCCATCAGCGCCGAGGAGCAGCTGTGCCAGTCCCTCCTCTTGGCCCAGAATGTGCGTGATCACAGGGACAGCCATGGTGGCGGACCAGATTGATGTCCTCCTGGCTGTGCCACAAGGGTTTGCAGATCTGCACAGGCACAAGCCTCCAGTGTGCCATCCTCTCCCCGTCCTCACGAGCAAACATCCCCCAGCATGCTGTCACCCATGCGGTATGCAACAGTCTTGGACTGTTCCCCCCGCCCCTCCGTCACACTTCTGTCAACCCCCGCGTGCCTACGTCCCCCACATGACGTGCACATGTCCCCTCCGGCACGCTCACGTCCTTTGGAGCATGTCTGGGTGCTCGGGGTGGGTGGCTGTGAGATGACAGTGAGGGCAGAGGCCAGTGCAGTGGCAAGATCACCTCCGTGGGGCTAATGCAGGTGCTGAGGTGGGAGCAGGTCTGGACAGACATACCTGGTGGGCATGGGGTGGCCCTTGCTGAGGTGCCTTCGGTCAGTGTTCAAGATCAAGAGCCCAGAGGCAGCAAGGAGTTCCGTCCTCTCAGTGAAACAGTGGGATAGTCGGGGTGACTGCAGAGGAGGAATGTGCACTCAGGGTGTCGGTGCCCATGAGCGAAGGCTGCCCTGACTGAGCCTCGCTTGCTTGGGGCCTAGCGCACTCCTGCCGGGCAGCGGGTGACAGGACGTGCTTTTCCGAGTTAATGAGAGAAAACATTGATTCTCCCACTGCCCGCGAAGGTGGAAAGTGAAGTGGGGAGACATGCGGGGAGAGGTTCCCTGACTGGGGGTTCCAAACTGCCATTGGTTCCTTTCACTGCTGACTAGAGATATACAGGGTGCCCCCCCCCCCCGCAAATGTATACACACTTTGAATACCTACTAATTCCAGTGGGTTTAAGCATGAAAAGAAAGAAACAACAATGGATCTGTCATCTGTTAAAAGTGTGGGCCTAAACCAGCAGTCAGACATCCCCCAAGGGGTCCCGGATTGAAAAGGGTGCAGGCCGGACTGAGGAATACCCCCCCATGCACAAACTTAGTGTACCTCTAGTTGTAAATAACACTACAATGAACATAGAGGAGCATATATTCTTTCAAATTATTGTTTTGAGTCTCTTCAGGTAAATTTCCGGAAGTGGAATCACTGGGTCATAAGACAATAGCATTGGTAATTTTTTTTGGTAACTCCATACTGTTTTCCAAAGTGGCTACACTGATCTGCATTCCCACCAATGGTGCATGAGAATTCCCTTTCCCCACTTTCTCAACAACACTTGTTGTTTGTTGATTTATTGATAGCCATTCTGACAGGTGTGAGGTATGAGTGACACAGCAACTTTTCATGTGTCTTTTTGCCACCTGTATGTCCTCGTTTGAGAAGTACCCATTCAGGTCCTTTGATCATTTCTTAATTGGATTGTCTGTTTTTTGTGTGGGTTTTTTTGGTATTAACCTTTATAACTTTTTTATAAATTTTAGATATTAACTGCTTTCCACATTTATTATTGGAGAATATGTTCTCCCATATGGGTTTTCTTATAATTTTGCTGATAGTTTCCTTTGCTGTGCAAAAACATTTTTAGTTCGATGTAATCCATTGTATTTACTTTTCTTCTGTTTCCCTTGTCCCAGGAGATATATTGAAGAAACCACTTTAAAATGTCTTAATTATTCCCCAAGTAGAAAAAAGTAAGTAGAAAAAAGACAATAATAAGTATCAGAATAAGTAGAAATAAAATATAACTCAGAACAACAATAAACAATTCAAACAAATCAAAAGCTGTTTTTTTTAAGATCAATGAAATTAATAAAAATTTTAGACAGATTGATTAGGAAAGTGAGAAGGTACAAATTACCCATAATAATTGCAAGAGAATTACCATGTATTCTAAGATATTTTTTTTAAATATGAAGAAAATATGATGATCACCTTTATGTCAATATATCCTACAGTTTAGATGAAATATACAGATTTCTTGGAATATACAAATCATAAAAACACACTCAAGAAGAAATAGATAATATGAATAGTCATAAACTTATTAAAGAAATTGAACTTGTATAAATAACACTCCAGACCCAAATGACTTTATTGGTAAAATCTATGAAACTCTTAAGAAAAGTAAGGAGTAAGGGAATATCTGCCAACTCCTAATGCCAATGAACCACAGAATTACTCTGATATGAAAACTAGAAATATACATTACTAGAAAAGGTAACTATAGACCAATATCTCTCAAAATATAGATGCCAAAATTGTAAGCAAATGTTTATAATAGTAAGGAAATGGTTTCAAGCAATAAATAAAAATGATAATACATGATTAACAAGTAAGTTTTTCCCAGGAGCACAAAATCAGCTTAACATTGGAAAGTCAAACTGCTTAACATCTACTAAACACAATACTAATTTATAGAAATCAATTTTCTTTTTAAAAAATATATTACTTTATATTTAGTATCACATAATTTTTAAAGAAAGTCAAACAACATATTTCACTGTCTTAATAAACCACACAAAAAATTTCAAAAATGGAGAAAAATATTTGAGAATTCTGATAGTTTCAATTTCATAAGTAAAAGCATAAAAATAAAAATTTATATGTGTGAGCAGCAAATAATAGGAAATTGAAAAATTTTAAAATATCATCTACCACTCAAAACACATCACATAATTAGGAGTAGGTCTAACAAAATATATGAAGTAACTTTATATTAGAAACTACAAAGTACATATAGAAGCAATTAAGGAGACATAAAAAAAGGCAGAAATATATCATTTTTATAATTAAAAATACAGAGTATTAAGATGTCAATTTTTCTTAAATTAATGTATATACAAATTCAACAGTGATGGAATAAAAATCATAGAAGCTTTTATTACAGATATTAGAAAGCTAATTTTAAAACTTGTGCAGAATAGCAAAGAAACTAGAATAATCAAAACAAATTTGAAAACTAATATTATCTGCTTTCAAGACTCAGTAACTAAGCTAGTGTGAATTGGTATTTGTGCTGACAAACAGATCAATGAAATAGAATAGAGATCACAGAAATGGACTCACATTACTGATGTTCATAAAAAATGCAAAGGCTGTGCAGTGGAGATAGAATGGTCTTTTCCACAAATGACAGTGGAGCAATTAGATATTCACATGCAAAAGAAAACATAACCAACCACACACAAAACTCTAATCCATTCCTTGTGCATATACAACAACCAAAATGAGTACCAAATCTAAATGTAACAACAAAAACTACAAAAACATTAGGAGAAAACATGAAGATAAATATTTGTGCCTTTGAATTAGGCAATTTTTTAAATATATGATACCAAAAGTCCAGTTGATAAAAAAAATGATTGGTTACGAGGAATTCCTCAAATTTAAAAATTTCTGCTCTTTGCCCTAGCTGGTTAGGCTCAGTGGATAGAGCACTGGCCTGCTGACTGAGGAGTCCCGGGTTTGATTCCAGTCAATGGTATATGCCCAGGTTGCAGGCTCAATCCCCAGTAGGATGTGTGCAAGAGGCAGCCTATCATTGATTCTCTCTCATCATTGATGTTTCTCTCTCTCTCTTTTCCTCTCCCTTCCTCTCTGAAATCAATAAAAAACATATTTAATAAAATAAAATAAAAATCTCTGCTCTTTGAAAGACACTGTTGAGATAATGAAAGGACAACTTAAATACTGGTAGACAATATTAGCTGTCTATATAATAAAGTGTTTATATTCAAAATTACCAAGAAACAACAAATATAAAAAGCACAAAACAATTAAAAGACCATAAAAACAGCCATTAAGATAATTAATAGGCATTTCACAGTCTCAGAATATAGTTCACAGTACATATATTTGATGAAGCAGTAATGTTTAGACAATACAAAGAACTCCTACTTATTCACAATAAATTGATGAACAACCCAATAAAAATGGCCAAAACTACTCAGAAAACTCACAAAAGAAGATATATGACTAGACAATAAGCATCTGAAAAGGTGCCAAATTTTAATTGTCAGACAAATACAAATGATAAACCCAATGAGACACCATATTATATCCACAGGAATGCCTCCTGCCCCAATATTAAATACTTAACGAGCAAAATGTTGACAAGAATGTGGAGCAGCCATCCTCTATGACAGTGCTGGTAAAAATGTGAAATGGTGCAAATACTTTGGGGAACATTTGGGCAGATTTTCATAGAGTCAAACATATACCTATCACATGGTTCAGCATTTTTACTCCTCGGTGTTGTATTTTCGTAAAAGATATAAAAACATATGTGCATAAATATGTCTACAAGATTTATAGCAGCACGTTATAGACCAACCTGTGAATGACTCAAATGCTCATTGACAAGGGAGTGAGTGAAAACATGGTGCTATTACTAAATATTGGTTTGATGGAAAGCTACTTAGCAATACAAAGTTGTTAACTAGTGATACAAAAGTATGAATATACAATATGCAAACATTATGCTGACTAAAAAGTATTAGTCTTATAAGAGCTCATATTTCATAATCCCATCTAAATGAACTTCTAGACTTGACAAAACTAACTCATAGAAGAAGGAGTTGCCTGGGCAAGAACTGACTGGAAGGAGACCAAAGGCATGTTGGGGAGAAAGAAAAGTATTTTTGGGATATTGTTTTAAGTGGCAGTAACATAGATAAATGCTATTATAGAAACTCATTAATCTGAGTTAATTTCTCTTGCTGCTTTTAAGATTCTCTCTTTGTCTTTAACCTTTGATGTTTTAACCTTTGAGGTCTTGGTGTGTGCCTCTTTGGGGGTTCCTCTTGTTTGGGGCTCAAAAGAAAAAGATAGCTATAGCTGGTTTGGCTCAGTGCTTAGCATTGGCCTGAGGACTGAAGGATCCCAGGTTGTGGGCTTGATCCCCAATGTGGGGCATGCAGGAGGCAGCCAATCAACGATTCTCTCTCATCATTGATGTTTCTCTCTCTCTCTCCCCCCTTCCTCTCTGAAATCAATAAAACATTATTTTTAAAAAATTATTTTTAAAAAATATGAACATAAAATCACACTAAATATATATCTTTCAGCAATCAAATCTAAAAATCAAAATAAACAAAGAATCTAATGAACAAAATAAACTGATGAATAAAATAGAACAAGAGACATAGAAACATGGAACAGACTGATGAATCTCAGAGGGAAGCAGGGGAGTGGGGGCAGGAAGAGATTAACCAAATAACTTATATGCATGTATGCATTACCTATGGACACAGACAATAGGGTGGTGAAGGCCTGGAATGGGGTGGAGGGGGTCAATGGGGGAACAATGGAGGACATATGTAAGACTCTCAACAATAAATATTTTTTAAAAAGAAAGTCTAAAGACAAAACATAACTTGCATAACTCAACACACGCGTAATTAATAAAATTTTAATTTTCTGCATACTTTCTTCTTGTATACTTAAAATAGTTCTTATCCTACCCTGCATGGTAAATCACACATTATAAATTCTTCATATTAAAGGTGCTAAAATAAAAAGCATTTAAATGCTTCATACTATAGTGCCCTATTTAATTATAAGAATATATTATTCAATGTTATCTTTAACTGTTTTCTAGAGCAGTGCACTTGATGTTATTTTTAAATATAGAAAAATCAAATTTTTTAATTTTTAATTTACTTCATAAAATCAGTTCATTAAAAAAAAATAGACTACATAGTCACAGTGTTACAGTGTTTGAGAATATCTGTCCCCAACTTTATACGAGTGTATCAGTTAATAATGCGGATTTTGTAATCAAAGAAAACAAGATAATTTCAAGAGAAGCATCAAAAGTGTTTTATTCAAAGTAATGCCCATAGCTAGCTACACATTTCCTCATCTTTCAGGTAATTTGTGGATATCGTCCCAATAGAACTTTTCTTGTTTTGAGGCAAACCATTCAGAGACCCAATTTTCCACTTCTTTGTACGTTTTGAAGTGCTGCTCAGAAAGTGTGTGTGCCATCAATCAGAACAAATGGTAATCTGAAGGAGCAAGGTCTGGTGAATATGGCGGGTGGGTTAATACTTCCCAGGCAAGATCTTTTAATGTGTCTTTAACTAGTTTTGAAGTGTATGATGGTGTGTCATCATGAAGCAAAATTACTTTGCTGTTTCTTCTGGAACATTCTGGTCGTTTCACAATCAAAGCATGGTTCAAATTGATTATTTGCTGTTGGTAGTGATCAGTACTAATGGTTTCACCTGGTTTTAGAAACTCATAATACACCACACCTTCCTGATCCCACCAAACACAGAGCATTGTCTTCTTTCCGAAGCAATTTGGCCTTGCAGTCAATGTTGATGGTTGACCTGGATCAATCCATGATTTTGTGCATTTGGGATTCTCAAAATAAATCCACTTTTCATCACCAGTCACAATTCGATGCAAAAAAGACTTTCTTTCATGCCGTTGAAGCAACATTTTACTGATGACTTTTCGGTTTTCATTTGTCTTTCATTCAGTTGATGTGGCACCCATTTTCCTTCCTTTAAAATCTTTCCCATTGCTTGTAAACTACCGGAAATTGTTTGCTGAGTAAAGTTTAATATTTCTGCAAGTTGGTTTTGAGTTTGACAGGCATCTTCATCCAATAATGTTTGTAATTGTTGGTCTTCAAAAGTTTTCGGTTGACCTGGACATTCTTTGTATTTCACATTGAAATCATCACCTTTAAAGCACTTAAACCAGCATTCACAAGCATCTTGAGATGAAGCATGTTCACCATAAACTTCCTGAAGTATACAATAACTTACAGCAGCACTTTTCTTCAAAATAAAGTAATGAATTCAAACTTCCTGCAAATGTTCTTTTTTTGGCAAGAAATTTGACATTTTTAAGCGTAAAAATATATATGATATTAACTCCTTCAGAAAATTTGACATATGAAGTTTTGAAGCTTGCTGTCAATACAACAAAATAGCATACATATCAAGTCGCATATATATCAACATATGTGTAACTCCATCTATTGAAAAAAAATCTGCATTAGTAACCAGTAGCTTGATTCAGAATTCATTTATGTAAGAAAAACATGTATAAAGAAGAGAGATTCTTTATTATTTTATGTTTCAAAAAGTTATATAATATGTTTTATATGTGTACATATAGTACATGCATAAATGTTACATGTTATATGTATGCCTCATATTTATATATCATGTGCAACAGAGAGGCTTTATATATGTCTAAGATGGTTCTTAGTAAGAAAGGCTATGATTTCTATTCTTTTAAAAAGAATCAACCCTTCTTGTTGTAAACCTCTAACATTTTTGTATTCTTTGTTACTGAGGCATAACTAAGTAAACAGATCTCTTATTTGTTCTAAGACAAATTACCTTCTTATTTCTGCAATTTTAAAAGCCTCACCATCTTCCAATGCTTAAAGCATGAAATGTATCAATTACTTATAAGGCCTTTTAATTAACTTGTTTTGTTGTGTACGGTTTTATTTTTTGTAGTAAAATTCCACACAGAGGAGGACAACTGACAAGTATGTCTATGGAAATTAATTTTGAATGGCTTATGGTTTTAAAAAAGTAACGTCTGAGGGTGGCCGTGGCTGCAAATGACAAGTCTATGGCTACAGGCTGAGAGGAGGTTGGGAAGAACCAATCTCTTTGCTGGATTAGTGAAGGTCAGAGGGGGAAGAGGTCTTCCTGAAGCCCCCAAGCCTTCTCCCATCTTTCACTCCCAGGAGAATGTTGAGCATTAAAATTGGAAGAAGGAAAGGAAGTTGTAACTAACATTTATGGACTGAACATTACATACTTGGTATTTTGCAAGATGTTTGCCTACATTTCACTTAATCTTCATTAATCTCCATTTAAACCTACAAATTATGTGTTATAATTTCTGTTTTAAACATGAAGAAACTGGGGCTTATGAATTAAAGAATTTGCCTATTTTTCAAATACCTCTGCAACACCCTGGTCAGTGTGGCTGGGTTAGTTGGAGAATAGTCCCATACACCAAAAGTTGGAGGTTTCGTTCCCTGGGTGAGGGAAATAATTATGATGCAAACTAACTGTTCCCTTAACCTCTAAAGCATGGCCAGTCTTCTTACAGACACACCCCTGTGTTTGGAAGGAAGTTGTGTTCAAGGTCAAGAGAAGGCAATCTCTTAGAGGGGACTTCCATCTTCAATTGCAGGCATATAATCAATAACTTCACCAATCACCCATCAAATGAATTAATGAGACTATCTTTCTCTTCTTTTTCATTCTGCAGACCTTGCATTTTCTTTACTCAGATGGCAAATTTCTGCTTTCAGCAACATAAAGACAACATGACAAGTTTGCCAGCATTTACAACATTACAGTCGGATTCTCATCATTTAAATTTGTCTTCAGTCTCCTGGTCACTAACAGACCTGATCAGTCTCTGTTCAAATTCTATTTCGTGTTTCAA
>NW_005871510.1:0-24468 GCF_000147115.1 Myotis lucifugus
CCCTCTTTCTCCTCTAAGTCTCTAGTGCCTTCTCTCTCTCTCTCTCTCCCCCTCTTTATTTTCTCTCCATCTGTCTCCTTGTCTCCTTGTCTGTCTCTCTGGTGAATGGGCAAGGAAGTCGTCTTCTCTAGCCCCTGCTGACTTAAGGAGAACCCCAGGACATGCCCTGGAACGGGGTGCCCTGAGCAGCAGGAAGCGCAGGATTGGGGGTCCCGTGCAGCACCGCCCCTAACATGAGCCCCCAGCATCTTCCTGTGTGCAGGGAGCCAGGGCGTGAAATGTCACCACCGGGTCCCAAGCTGGTCGTTGTGGTGGACAGATGTGGGTGCAGTGTGCTTGCACCTGTGTCCCTGAGGAAGGGTGTGGGC
This sequence comes from Myotis lucifugus, assembly GCF_000147115.1. NCBI lineage: Eukaryota > Metazoa > Chordata > Mammalia > Chiroptera > Vespertilionidae > Myotis > Myotis lucifugus. The sequence continues at coordinate 369 of NW_005871510.1, forward strand.
CGGAGCACCTTAGATTTGGGAGATCTGAGAGGACTCCTGGCCCAACCCCTTCATTTTTACATAAAGAAATGACGGCAGTAAGCACTCTGACACACCAGGCAGTACTTGTCTGCTTAACTCTCACACTCTAGGAAATGGGCCCCCTCTTCATCCCCATTCTACAGAAGGGGAAACTGAGGAACTGAGGCACCTGACCAAGGTCTGGGAGTAGAACCAAGGCCAATTGGCTCCAGTATGTTTCCTGAACTGCTGCTCACAGGTCAGCAGAAGCCAAGACCCCTGCCAGGCTCAGGCCCCTCCCCATCCTTCAGTCCCTGAAAGATACCGTCAGGTGATGGGTACAGACCCTCTGGCCGTGGGCATTGGAGGCCAGAGAGGTGCCACCTGCCCACTCTTTCCTTGAGTAATGGACAGGGCCCGAGCCTGGGAGGGGTGAGCCGCCCCTTCCCTCAGATGTGTCACCCTCAGGCCTCCATTCCCTGTTCTGTGTCCCCCCTGACCCTCCATCTCTCTGTTCCAGCGCTGTGTGTCCTGCTGACTCTGTTGGAAGATGGACCCCAGAACACCAGGGGTGAGTCTGCTGGGAGTAACTCAGTCCCCAGCCGGAGTCCCATCCCCCACCTGCACCTCTCAGCCCAGGCAGGAGAAAGGCCTGTTGCAGGAGGAAGCTCAGGGTTGCCCCTCCCAAAAGCCCTCCCCAGCCTCTGGCTCAGCCCTCATCTTCTGACCATGGTCTCCGTCCCACAGCCTCTGCCTGTCCCCAGCAGTGCCCTCCAGACTCCTCATGTGTCAGTGGCACTGCCTGTCGCTGTGATCCAGGATTCCTATCTCCATCTGGAAAGAATGAAGTCAACCAAGGGGAAACTTGTGAAGGTACAGAGGCTTGGGGTGATGAAGGGGTACATGGAGACAGAATGGTAGTTGGTGGCCTCAGCCTTTGTTCTCAGACCGCCAAGAAGGACAGGGAAAAGATAAAGAAAAAGATATGAAGGTAGAAAATGCCAAGTGAATAAACATGGCTTCGTACAGAGCGAGGAGCTGGGTTTCCAGGACCCTGGAACTGTTGTATCACTAATCAGCGAGCTGGACAAGACTCCTTAATGAGCCAATTAGTTAGGAGTCATCTTTATTGTGCGCAGGTTCAGAGCAGATTACCTCTGTCAAATTCTGAACACCCAAGAGAGGAAGCATTCTCTTTTTATATTTTCTCAGGTCCTTGTGTAAGTTATTTTTGCAGACAGCTTGTAACCTTGAGTATATCTCATATCTAGCAAACACCTGTCATATCTATACAGACACCTGTAACCTTGAGTACATATCATATCTATACAGACACCTGTAACCCTGGGTACATATCTATATCATACCTGGTATCAGTATCAGCGTATTGGTTCCTTATGTTAGATTGCTAGCTTACAAGTTGAGACAATTAAGTTTATCTTTTCTATTATTCAAAATAAAGCAGTTATTTTTACAGAATAAGAGACCGTTTAAAAATAACATAGTTGACTTACAGAGCAAGGGACTATCTAAAAATAGCAGAAAATTTCAAACAGCAGTTTTTCCAAAGGAGGGATCATTACTATGCTCCAGAACCTATGCCTCAGTTTACCCTTCCAGGACTGGGGAGGGGTATGCAGAGCTTCCACCCACCCATCACTTTAGCACCTCCTCCTGTATCCAAATCCAGGTGACAGACAGAAAGCTGAGCAGAGCAGAGCTGATTTAGTGGGTTTCAGGAATGGCTTGCTCCAGCCCATCAGTGCTGCCTGAGAGTCTAAATATTTCCTAAAAGACACTGGTTGAGCATCAGGCTCCATAGTAGGTATGGGACAAGGCTCTCTGCCCTGAGGGCACACATGGCTTTGGGAGGTGACCCTTTACCCCGTTTTATTCCAGACATTGACGAATGTGAACAACCCGTGAAAGTGACCTGTGGAAAAGACGCACGCTGCCATAACACGAAGGGGAGCTACTACTGTACATGCAAGCCAGGATACAGGCCTGGTTCTGGGGCAACAAAGTTTAGCAATGCAAGTGAGAACACATGTCAAGGTAAGAATGTCCTGCATCTTCCATCTCCCCGTCTATGAGGTTTGGAGTCACCAGAGCCATTCTGCAGCATACAGGGTGCCAGGCCCTGGATATAGGTGCAGCCCCAGGTCTGAGTGGGACAAGTGTGCCTGTGCCTGTCCCACTAAAACAGAGAGGTGGGGTGGCCTTTGAGCCAGGATCCAGGTCCTGGCTTTGCACTTTGACAGCTGGGTATGCAACACCAGCCAGGACACTTATTCAGAAACTAGAGACCCGGTGCACGAATTCATGCACCAGTGGGGTACCTCGGCCTAGCCTGTGGGATCGTGCCAAAACCAGCTCTCCAATATCCCCGAGGGGTCCTGGATTGTGAGAGGGCGCAGGCCAGGCCAAGGGACCCCACCGGTGCACTATCAGGGTCGGGGAGGGACACGGGAGGTTGGCCAGCCAGGAAGGGAACATGGGAGGGCTCCAGGGCATGTCCAGCCCATCTTCCTCAGTCCCGATCAGCTGGACCACAAGAGCAAGCTAACCTACCAGTCCGAGCGTCTGTCTCCTGGTGGTCAGTGCACATCATAGTGACAGGTTGACCGGTGGACTGTCTGCCCCCTGGTGGTCAGTGAACATCATTGCAAGTGGTTGAGGGGCCTTAGCATATCATTAGCATATTATGCTTTGATTGGCCGACCAGACATTTAGCATATTAGGCTTTTACTATATAGAATCACTGGTAATGGTGAGATGAGATAATATTACTGTGATTGTGTGTATGTGTGTGTTTTAAAAGAGAACCTACCTTTTACAGATTAAAAAAAAAAAGTAGCTATACCTTTTTTTAAAATATATATATATATATATATTTTATTGATTTTTTACAGAGAGGAAGGGAGAGGGATAGATAGTTAGAAACATCGATGAGAGAGAAGCATCGATCAGCTGTTTCCTGCACACCCTCTACTGGGGATGTGCCCACAACAAAGGTACATGCCCTTGACCGGAATCTTCAGTCCCCAGGCCAATGCTCTATCCAGTGAGCCAAACCGGCTAGGGCAGTAGCTATACCTTTTGTTAACTGTATGACCTTGGACATGTTCTTTACCGCTCTGTGCCTCAGTTTATCCATCTGTAAAAGGGAGTGACAATGGTGCTTACCTCCCAAAAATGCTGGGAAAGTATATGTGATCATAGAGCACAACATAGTGGTTTTTAGACTATACTCATTCTTTCTCTTTACTTTTTATCTTTATTGCTGAAAGTATTACATAAGTCCTATTTTTTCATCATTAACCTCTTCCAGCCCACCACCGCCTTGCCCCCTCAGGTCCTCACCATCTCATGGTCTGTGTCCATGGGTTATTCATTGGTTGATCTCTTCCCACCCACCCTCCTCTGCCTTCCTTCTGAGGTTCAACAGACTGTTCCAGGCTTCTATGTCTCTGGGTCTATTTTTGTTCATCAGCTTTTTTACTTTTCTTTCTCTGACTGGCTTATTTCACTCAGCAAATACTCTCCAGGTCAATCCATGCTGTTGCAAATGGTAAGAGTTCTTTTTTTCATACACCCATGTAGCATTCCATTGTGTAACTCAAGCATGTCAAACTCAAAGGCTAACAGAGGCCAACTAACTGAGGCGATGCAGCCCACGGGCCCCAAGTTTGACAAGCTTGGTGTAAATGTAAATGTACCAAAGCTTTTATCCACTCATCTGCTGATGGGCACTTCGGCTGTTTTCAAATCTTAATTATTGTAAATTGCATGGCTATGAACATAGGGGTGAATATATTCTTTTTGATGAGTGTTTTGATTTTCGTAGGATATTTTCCTAGAAGTGGGATCACTGGATCAAATGGGAGTTCCATTTTTAATTTTTTGAGGACACTTCATACTCTTTTCCATAATGGCTGCAGCAGTCTGCATTCCCACCAGCAGTATACTATGGTTCCATTTTTTCCTCATACTCACCAACACTTGGCATTTGTTGATTTGATAATAGCCATTCTGCCAGGTGGATGTGATATCTGATTGTCATTTTGATTAGTATCTCTCTGATGATTAGTGATTTTAAGCATTTTTTCATATGTCCTTTGGATTTCTGTATGTCCACTTTGGAGAAGTGTCTATTTAGGCCCTTTGCCCAATTTAATTGGATTGTTTATCTTCCTTTAGTTAAGTTGTATGAGTTCTCTATATATTTTGGATATTAACACCTTATCGGATGTGTCATTGGCAAATGTGTTCTCCCATGCAGTGGGCTCTCTTGTTGTTTTGTTGATGGTTTCTTTTGCTCTGAAGAAGCTTTGTATTTTGATATAGTCCCATTTGTTTATTTTCTTCTTAGTCTCCATTGTCCTAGAAGATGTATTGGCAAACATATTGCTACAAGAGATATCTGAGATTTTGGTGCCTATAGTTTCTTCTAGGATTTTTATGGTTTCACATCTTGCATTTAACTCCTTTACCCATTTTGGGTTTATTCTTCTGTATGGTGTAAGTTGGTGGTCTAGTTTTTCTTTCTTTCTTTCTTTCTTTCTTTCTTTCTTTCTTCCTTTTTTTTTTTTTTTTGCAAGTATCTGTCCAATTTTTACAACACTATTTATTTATTTATTTAAATACTAGAGGCCTGGTGCACAAAAATTTATGCACTCCGGGGGGAGGGGGGTCCCTCAGCCCGGCCTGTGCCCTCTCGCAATCTGGGACCCCTCGGGAGATAACGACCTGCTGGCTTAGGCCTGCTCCCGGGTGGCAGAGGGCAGGCCCAATCCCTAGGTGCAGCCCCTGGTCGGGCTCAGAGCAGGGCCGATTGGGGAGTTGGGGCGCTGTCCCCTGTCATGCACAGAGCAGGGCAGATTGGGAGGTTGCGATGCCACCCCTAGTCACGCTCAGGGTACAGCCGATTGGGGGGTTGGGGCACCGCCCCCTGTCACACTCAAGGCAGGGTCGATAGGGAAGTTGCGGTATCACCCCCTGTCACGCACAGAGCAGGGCTGATCAGGGGGTTGGGGCATTGCCCCCTGTCACTCACAGAGCAGGGCCAATCAGGGGGTTGAGGAGCTCCCCCCTGTCACTCACAGAGCAGGGCCGGTCAGGGGGTTGAGGAGCTTCCCCCTGTCACGCACAGAGCAGGGCGGATCAGAGGGTTGAGGAGCTCCCCCCTGTCACTCACAGAGTAGGGCCAATAGGGGAGTTGGGGCACCGCCCCCTGTCACACACAGAGCAGGGCCAATCAGGGGGTTGGGGCGTTGCTCCCTGTCACACACAGAGCCGCAAGGCGATCAGGGGTTTAGGGAGCTCCCCCCTATCATGCACAGAGCAGGGCTGATCAGGGGGTTGGGGCACCTTCCCCTGTCACGAACAGAGCAGGGCGAATAGGGAGGTTGTGGCCCCGCCCCGTCACACACAGAGCCGCAGGGTGATCAGGGGGTTTGGGTGCTGCCCCCTGTCATGCTGATCCCGGTGCCGAGAGGCATATTACCCTTTTACTATATAGAATAGAGGCCTGGTGCATGGGTGGGGGCTGGCTGGTTTGCCCTGAAGGGTGTCCTGGATCAGGGTGGGGGTCCCCACTGGAGAGCCTGGCCAGTCTGGCTGAGGGGCTGAGGGCCATTTTGAGGCTGGCGGGTGACTGAAGCTCCCAACAGCTCCTTTTTTTCTTTTTTTTTTTTTATTCTGGGCCAGCTTTAGCTCTGAGGCCTCGCTGCTGAAAAGCAGGTTTCTGGCCTTTGTTTACCTTCTGTATTTGATACAATGTTGCGGTCCACCTGGCTGAAGCCCAGCTGACTAACGCAGGTTTCTGGGGTTTTGTTTAGCTTCTATATTTGCAACATAGTTGCTTAGAGTTGCAGATGAGAGGCCGGCAAGTCAGGCGGGGAACGTTGGAGTCCGCCATCACTGGAGCAAGCAAGCCTCCCTGTTTGCGTCAGCTGCCTGGCTGCTGGCCGCCATCTTGGTTGGCAGTTAATTTGCATATCTCAGTGATAAGCCAATGGGAAGGGTAGCAGCCGTACGGCTAATTACCATGTTTCTCTTTTATTAGATAGGATATTTTTATTGATTTCAGAGAGGAAGGAAGAGGTAGAGATAGAAACATCCATGATGTGAGAGAATCATAGATTGGCTGCCTCCTGCAAGTCCCCCACTGGGGATCGAGCCCACAACCCAGGCATGTGCCCTTGATCAGAATCAAACCTGGGACTTTTCAGTTTGCAGGCCAATGCTCTATCCACTGAGCCAAACTAGTTAGGGCCCAACACTATTTATGAAAGAGACAGTTTTTCCTCCATTGTATTTTCTTGCCTCTTCCATCAAATATTAATTGAGCATAATGGCTTGGGTTGACTTCTGGGTTCTCTGTTCTGTTCCATTGATTTATATGCCTGTTCTTGTGCCAGGAACAGGCTGTTTTGAGCATGGTGGCTTTGTAGTATAACCTGATATTTGGTCTTGTGATCCCTCCAACGTTGTTCTTCCTTCTCAAGATTGCTGCAGCTATTTGGGGTCTTTTTGGTTCCATATAAATTTTTGGAGTGTTTGTCCTAGGTCTGTGAAATATGATGTTGGTATTTTTATAGGCATTGTATTGAATCTATAGATTGCCTTAATTAGTATGGACATTTTAATGATGTTGATTCTACCAATCCATAAACATGGTAAATTCTTCCACTTGTTTATATCTTTCTCTAGCTCTTTTTTCAACATCCTGTACTTTTCTGAGTACAGTTCTTTTACCTACTTGGTTAAGTTTATTTCTAAGTATCTTAATATTTTTGTTGCAGTGGTAAATGGGTTTGTTTTTTCAGTTTCTCTTTATCAGAGTTCATTATTAGTGTACAAAATTGCCATTGATTTTGGGGTATAATTTTGTATCCTGCTACATTTTAACTCATTTATTAAATCTAGTAGCTTTTTGGTGGAGGCTTTAGGGTTTTCTATGTACAGTATTTTGTCATCTGTGAATAATCAGAGTTTTACTACCTCCTTTACAAGTTGGCTGCCTTGTATTTCTTCTTCTTGTCTGATCACTATGGACTTCCAGTATTATGTTGAATAAGAGTGGTGAAAGCAGACATCCCTGTCTTGTTTCTATTCTTAGGAGAAATGCTTTTAGTTTTGGCCCCTTGAATATTATGTTGGCTGTAAGTTTGTCATACATGCCTTTTATTATCCTGAGGTATGATCCCTCTATTCCCACATTGCTGAAAGTTTTTATCAAAAAAGGGTGTTGTATTTTGTCAAATGCTTTTCTGCATCAACTGATATGATCATGTGATTTTTGTTTTTCAATCTGTTTATGTGCTGCATCACATTTATATATTTGTGAATATTGTACCAGCCTTGCATTACTGGAATAAATCCCACTGGGTCATGGTATATGATCTTTTTAATGTATTGCTGGATCTGATTTGCAAAAATTTTGTTGAGGATTTTAGCCTCTATGTTCATCAGTGATATTATCCTGTAATTCTCTTTGTAGTGTCTTTATGTGGTTTTGGTATTAGGATAATGTTAGCCTCATAGAAAGAGCTTAGAAATGTTCCTTCCTGATGGATTTTTTGGAATAGTTTGAGGAGGATAGGTGTTATTTCTGCTTTGAACACTGGGAAAACTCCCCTGTGAAACTGTTTAGTCTAGCACTTTTGATTGCTGGAAGTTTTTATTGTTATTATTATTTCTGCTTGAATTTCAGCAGTAGTTATCAGCCTATTAAGGTTTTCTGATTATTCCTGATTGAGTTTTGAAAGGCTGTATTTTTTCTAGAAATACAGTAGGGCCTTGACTTATGAGTTTAATTCGTTCTGTGATGGGACTCATAACTCAAATTACTTGTATGTCAAATCAAAAAGTGAACGAGTGAGACATGTGATGCTGGGCTAATGTTGTGGCGTTCACTGTGACGTTCGCTTAGCCAACTAGTGGTGGGGTATCTGAAGCTGGCTTGTAACCCGAATTTTAGCTCACAACTCAAAGCAAAAAATCGGCTGGGAGATGCCGCATATCTCGAAAAACTCATTAGTCGGGACACTCGTAAGTCAAAGCCCCACTGTATGTCCATTTCTTCTAGGTTGTCCAGTTAGTTGAAATAAAGTCGTTCATAGTATTTTGTTTTGTTTTACAATCCTATGTATTTTTGTGGGGTCAGTTGTTACTTCATCTCTTTCTTTTCTGATTTTGGGTCCTCTCTCTTTGTTTCCTGGTGAGTCTGCCTAGAGGTTCATTAATCTTTTTTTTTCCTTTCAAAGAGCCAGCTTTTGGTTTTATTGGTCTTTTGTATTGTTTTTTTGTTTGTTTGGTTTACTCTATGTCATTTATTTCCTACTTTCTACTTACTCTCAACTTTTCTTGTTGTTCTTTTTCTAATTCCTTAAGTTGTAGTGTTAGATACATATTATGAGCTTTCCTTCTTTTTGAGGTAGGCCTGTAGTGCTATGAACTTTCCTCTCAGTACTTCTTTCACTGTGCCCCATAGATTTTGAATTGTTGTGTGTTCATTTTCATTTGTTTCATTTGTTTCCAGAATATCTTTTAATTTCTTCTTTGGTAACCAATTCATTGTTTAATAGCATGCTATGTAGCCTGCATGTGTTTGATTATTTTTGAGTGCTTACTGGTAGCTGATTTCTAATTTCATGTCATTGTCATTTGAGAAGTTGCTTGATATGATTTTAATTTTCTTGAATTTGTAGAGACTTAGCTTGTGTCCTAACATGTGGTCTACCTTTGAAAATGTCCCTTGTTGCACTTGGGAAGAATGTATATGCTGTACTTTTTGGGGTGGAATGTTCTGAAGATGTCAATTAGTTTCATCTGATCGAGTGTGTAACTTAGGATTGCTGTTTCATTGTTGATTTTTTTGCCTAGAAGATTTGTCAAGTTTTGTCAGTGGGATATTAAAGTTCCCTACTATGATTGTATTGCTGTGATCTCTCCCTTGATATCCTCCTGAAGTATTTTTTTATATATTTGAATGCTCCTGTATTGAGTATATATATGTTTACCAGAGTTATATCCTCTTGTTTTATCGATCCTTTTAGTATTATGAGGTGGCTGTCCTTATCTCTTCTGATGGGCTTCACTTTGAGGTCTCTTTTGTCAGATATAAGTATTGCTACCATAGCTTTCTTTTCATTTGCATTTGCCTGAAATATACTTTTCCATCCCTTCACTTTCAGATTTCATGAATCCTTTGTTCTGAGGTGAGTCTCTTGTAAACAGCGTATATATGGGTCATGTTTTCTTATCTATTCAGCTAACCTTGCCTTCTGATTGGAGCATTTAATCCATTTACATTTAAGGTTATTATTGATAGCTACTTGTTTGTTGCCATTTTTATTCTTTATGCCTGTGTTCCTCCCTCCCTCTCTATTTCTTATTTTACAACAGTCTCTTTAGTATTTTGTCCATTGCTAGTTTGGTGATAATAAACTCCTTTAGCCTTTTTTGTCTGCGAAGCTCCTGACTTCACCTTCAATTTTGAATGATAGCCTTGCTGATAGAGTGTTGTTGGATTCAGTATCTTGGTTTTTATCACTTAATATACTTCATGCCATTACCTTCTGGCCTGATGTGTTTCTATTGAGAAATCCACTGATAGTCTAATGGGAGATCCCTTGTAGGTAACTTTCTATTTCTCTCTTGCAGTCTTTAAGATTCTTTCTCTGTGTTTTATATTTGCCCATTTAATTATGATGTGTCTTTGTGTAGGTCATTTTGGGTTCGTTTTGATTGGCACTCTCTGTGCTTCTTGGACTTGTGTGACTTTTTTTCCCAAGTAAGAGATGTTTTCTGTCATTATTTCTTCAAACAGGTTTTCTATTTCATGCTCAGCTTCCTCTCCTTTTGGCACCCCTATTATGCAGATGTTGTTGTTTTTTCATGTTGTCCCAAAGCTTGCTTAAAGTCTCCTGCTTTTTAGTGTAGTTTTTTTTTTCCAGTTGCTGCTCTGCTTGGGTGTTTTTTTCTACCTTGTCTTCTAACTCACTGATTCTGTCCACAGCTTCTTCTAGTCTACAGTTGAAACCTCCAGGGTGTTCTTTATTGCACTATGTCATTTTTCATTTCCTTTTAATTTTTATTCATGTTGATGTATTGCTCATTCAGCTCCTTATACTTCTCATTGAGTTGCTAGTAATTCTCATTCAGATAATTGAGCATCCTTATAACCATTACTTTGAATTCTTTATCTGACAAATTACTTGCCTCCATTTAATTTAGTTCCTTTTCTGGTGATTCCTCCTTTTCTGTCATTTAGGGCAGTGGTTCTCAACCTTCCTAATTCTGCAACCCTTTAATACAGTTCCTCATGTTGTGGTGACCCCCAAGCATAAAATTATTTTCATTGCTACTTCATAACTTTAATTTTGCTACTGTTATGAATCGTAATGTAAATATCTGATATGCAGGATGTATTTTCATTATTACAAATTGAACATAATTAAAGCATAGTGATTAATCACAAAAACAATATGTAATTATATATTCAATATGTGTTTTCCAAAGGTCTTAGGCTACCCCTGTGAAAGAGTCATTTGACCCCCAAAGGGGTCACGACCCACAGGTTGAGAACCGCTGATTTAGGGGTTGTTTCCTTGTCTCTCCACTTTTTGTGCTTTCATTTATTTCTATCTATCCCTTGTAAATCAAACTGCTATACCACTCAGATTTTGTGAGTTGGTCTTATGTAATAGGTGTTTTGTGGGACCCAGTGGGTGCAGTCTCTCAGGTCTCCAAGGCTGAGAGTTCTAGGAAGGCCCCCTAATCTAGGTATTTGAATTCTCCTGTTCTTTTTGAGTCTTGAATGTTATTGTCCCATTCATGGATGGAGTCTCCTTCCAGGGTGTCTGATTATGTGGCTTACCCCTGACCACGTTGTGCTAGCCATTTTGGAGGTGCTGACTGAATAGCACAAAATACAATAAAAGAACAGCATAAAATACCACATCACACAAGAGAAACAGAACAAGAATGTAGACAAGTCCTCTGTAGCCCCAACAAAAGTGACCACCAGAGAAAAGAGAATTAGGAATGATAAAATAGAGCAAAAATGATAGAAAAAAAAAGAAAGTAAGAAATAAGGGGAGAAAACACAACATAACAAACAAAAAACACCAAGAAATGGAGAGAAGAATCTGTAAATACAGAGCTTAAATAAAGAAATAAGAATAAAGAATTAGAGGAATAGGGGAAGGAAATGGTTTGGAATAAAGGAGGGAGAAAAGAAATGAGAAGACAAGAAAAAAAATTTTGAAAAGGAAAGAGAGCAGATAGACCTAAATTTAGGAAGTGAAAGAAGAAATTAGGAAAAAAAGAAAAGAGAAAGAGATTTAAAAAATGAATAGTGAATAAAAAGAAAAGAGAAAGGAAAATTGAATAGGAAAAAGGAAGAGGAAAATTAGATATATGAACAAAACAACAGAGACTAGAATAATAACAAATCAATATAGCAGAGTAATAAGGAAGATAAATTTTAAAGGGGTGGGGGAAGAAAGGAAAGAGAAAAACTAAAAAGGATCAAGGAGAATAAAAACATCAGTAAAAAGGAGAAAAGAGGAAGAAAAAAGTTGGGGGGTGGGATGTGAAGTTTCGTTCATTTCAGCTGACTTTTAATACCCCATGGGAACTGGCTTAGGACCCTACTCTTTTGTTCTGTCGGCCAATTCTGGGTTCCTGTTAGGTACTTAGGTGCTAACTACTGTCAGGTACTGTCTGTTGACTTTTAGAAACCTGCTTGAAGCTCCAAGCAATGCACCGGTCCACCGCTTGTCTGTCTCCACAGGCCTTGGCTGTAAGCAAGAGGGGCCAATCTGCCCTCTAGAGTAGGTTTGTTAGACGCCCGGGGCCTGGGCTGGTTCAGTACACTGAGTTCCATCTCTACCCACCTTGGCCTATCAGCCAGCTGTCAATGTTAATCACTCTAAAGTCTGTTTCTGACAGCACTTTAGGTGGAGTAGGTGCTCTTTTGCTTTGAGGGAATATGATGAGTGCATTTTCCTGTCCCAAAGCTACTCTTCCGTGAGTGGCCCAATATATTACTCTGCCCTTGGGACCCTGGAGTTTTTATCAGTGTGGTTCCTAGAACAGTGGGGCAGATGGTGCCTCCTTCCATCAGCTCGCTGAGTGCTCCTCGAGACTGTTCTACCCTTAAACTTGGACTCTGCCTTTGCTCCCTCAGTAAAGCTCAAAATTTGGGGTGTGGCAGGCTGTACCACGTAGGGCAGGGTTTATTTCTTTACCTGCTCTTTGGGTGTTGGAAGCAGTTAGCTCCTCACAGAAAAAATGGCCATTTGGAGATGTATGAATGACCCAATATAGGACTCCTGGCTACTTTTTTTTTATTTTTATTGTTTTATTGTTTAAAGTATTACAAAGAGTATTATATATGTCTTTTTTTTTCCCCTTGACCCTCCCTAGCCTCCCATGCCCCCCAGTGTCTTGTGTCCATCGGTTATGCTCGTATGCATGCATACAAGTCCTTCAGTTGATCTCTTACCACCACCCCCTACCCTTTAACCCTCCCCAGCCTTCCCACTGTAGTTTGACAGTTTGTTCGTGTTGCTCTGCCTCTGTATCTATTTTTGTTCATCAGTTTATAATGGTCTTTATTATCCATAAATGAGTGAGATCATGTGGTATTTTTCTTTCATTGACTGGCTTATTTCACTTAGCATAATGCTCTCCAGTTCCATCCATGCTGTTGCAAATGGTAAGAATTCCTTCTTTTTTACAGCAACATAGTATTCCATCGTGTAGATGTACCACCGTTTTCTAATCCATTTATCTGCTGATGGGCACTTAGGCTGTTTCCAGATCTTAGCTACGGTGAATTCTGCTGCTATGAACATAGGGTGCATATATCCTTTCTGATTGGTGTTTCTGGTTTCTTGGGATATATTCCTAGAAGTGGGATCACTGGGTCAAATGGGAGTTACATTTTTAACTTTTTGAGGAAACTCCATACTGTCTTCCATAGTGGCTGCATCAGTCTGCATTCCCACCAGCAGTGCACGAGTGTTCCTTTTTCTCCGAATCCTCTCCAGCATTTGTCGTTTTTTGATTTGTTGATGATACCCATTCTGACAGGTGTGAGATGGTACCTCATTGTTGTTTTGATTTGCATTTCTCGGATGATTAGTGACTTTGAGCATGTTTTCATATGTCTCTGGGCTTTCTGAATGTCCTATTTTGAAAAGTGTCAATTTAGGTCCTTTGCCCATTTTTTGATTGGATTGTTTATATTCCCTTTGTTAAGTTGTATGAGTTCCTTGTAAATGTTGGAGATTAAACCCTTATCGGTGATAACATTGGCACATATATTCTCCCATGCAGTGGGCTTTCTTTTTGTTTTGTTGATGGTTTCTTTTGCTGTGCAAAAACTTTTTATTTTGATGTGGTCCCATTTGTTTATTTTCTCTTTAGTTTCCAAAGCCCTAGGAGCTGTATCAATGAAGAAATTGCTTCGGCATATGTCTGAGATTTTGTTGCTTTTGGATTCTTCTAGTATTTTTATGGTTTCCTGTCGTACATTTGAGTCCTTTATATATTTTGAGTTTATTTTTGTGTATGGTGTAAGTTGGTGGTCTAGTTTCATTTTCTTGCATGTATCTGTCCAATTTTCCCAACACCATTTATTGAAGATACTGTCTTGACTCCATTGTATGTTCTTGCCTCCTTTGTCAAATATTAATTGAGCATATTGGTTCGGGTCGATTTCTGGGCTCTCTATTCTATTCCATTGATCTATATGTCTGTTCTTGTGCCAGTACCAGGCAGTTTTGAGAACAGTGGCTTTGTAATACAGCTTGATATCTGATATTGAGATCCCACCTACTTTGTTCTTTTTTCTCAGGATTGCTGCAGCTATTCGGGGTCTTTTTTTATTCCAGATGAATTTTTGGAGAGTTTGTTCTAGATCTGTGAAACATGCCGTTGGTATTTTAATGGGAAGTGCATTCAATATATAGATTGCTTTGGGTAGTATGGACATTTTAATGATGTTGATTCTACCAATCCAAGAACATGGTATGTTCTTCCATCTGTTTATGTCTTCCTCTATCTCGTTTTTCAACGTCCTATAGTTTTCTGAGTAGAGGTCTTTTACCTCTTTACTTAAGTTTATTCCTAGGTATCTTAATTTTTTTGGTGTGATGGTAAATGGGATTGCTTTTTTAGTCTCTCTTTCTGTAAGTTCACTATTGGTATATAGAAATGCCATAGATTTCTTGGCATTAATTTTGTATCCTGCTACATTGCCAAATTCATTTAAGTCTAATAATTTTTTGATGGAGTCTTTAGGGTTTTTATGTATAATATCATGTCATCTGCGAATAAGGACAGTTTTACTTCCTCTTGTCCAATTTGGCTGCCTTTTATTTCTTCTTCTTGTCTAATTGCAATGGCTAATACTTCCAGGACTATGTTGAACAGGAGTGGTGAGAGTGGGCATCCCTGTCTTGTTCCTATTCTTAGGGGAAATGGTTTTAGTTTTTGTCCATTGAGTACGATGTTGGCTGTAGGCCTGTCATATATGGCTTTTATTATGTTGAGGTATGATCCTTCTATTCCCACATTGCTGAGAGTTATTATCAAAAATTGGTGTTGGATTTTGTCAAAGGCTTTTTCTGCATCAATTGATATGACCATGTGGTTTTTTTCTTTCATTTTGTTTATGTGATATATCACGCTTATTGATTTTCGAATATTGTACCATCCTTGCATCACTGGGATAAATCCTACTTGTTCATTGTGTATGATCTTTCTGATGTACTGCTGGATCCAATTTGCTAAGATTTTGTTGAGGATTTTGGCATCTATGTTCATGAGGGATATTGGCCTGTAATTCTCTTTCATTGTGTTGTCTTTACCTGGTTTTGGTATTAGGGTGATGCTGGCTTCATAGAATGAGCTTGTAAGTGTTCCTTCCCCTTGAATTTTTTGTAGTAGTCTGAGGAGGATAGGTTTTAGTTCTTCCTTGAGTGTTTGGTAAAACTCCCCTGTGAAGCCGTCTGGCCCTGGGCTTTTGTTTGCTGGAAGCTTTTCTATGACTGCTTCAATTTCTTTCATAGTTATTGGCCTACTGAGATTTTTAGATTCTTCCTGATTGAGTGATGGAATGTTGTATTTTTCTAGGAATTTGTTCATTTTCTCCAGGTTGTCTAGTTTGTTGGAGTAGAGTTGTCCATAGTATTCTTTAACAATCATTTGTATTTCTGTGGGGTCTGTTGTTATTTCACCTCTATCATTTTTGATTTTGTTTATTTGGGTCCTCTCTCTTTGCTTCTTGGTGAGCCTGGCTAGAGGTTTGTCAATCTTGTTTATCCTTTCAAAGAACCAGCTCTTGGTTTCATTGATTTTATGTATTGTTTTTTTTGGTCTCTATGTCATTTATTTCTGCTCTGATCTTTATTATCTCCTTTCTTCTGCTCATTCTGGGCTTTTCCTGTTTCTCTCTTTCTAATTTTTTGAGATGTAGAGTTAGATGATTTACTACCATTTTTTTTTTTTTGTTTTTTGAGGTAGGCCTGTAGGGCTATAAACTTCCCTCTCAAGACTGCTTTCATTGTGTCCCATAGGTCTTGGATTGTTGTGTTTCATTGTCATTCGTTTCCAGGATGTTTTTAATTTCTTCTTTGATTTCATTGGTAACCCAATCAATATTTAATAACATGTTATTCAGCTTCCAAGTGTTTGAGTATTTTGGGTTGTTTTTATTGTAGTTTATTTCTAATATTATGCCATTGTGATCTGAGAAGATGCTTGGTATGATTTCAATCTTCTTGAATTTGGGGAGACTTTGCTTGTGACCCAATATGTAGCCTATTTTTGAAAATGTCCCATGTGCACTTGAGAAGAACGTATATTTCATGACTTTGGGGTGAAATGTTCTGAAGATGTCAATTAAGTCCATCTGATCTAGTGAGTCATTTAGAATTGCTGTTTCTTTACTGATTTTTTGTCTAGAGGATTTATCCAGTGATGTCAGTGGTGTATTGAAGTCCCCTACTATGATTGTATTGTTGTCAATCTCTCCCTTGATATCTTCCAGGAGTTTTTTATGTATTTGGGGGCTCCTGATTGGGTGCATATGTGTTTATCAGGGTTATATCTTCTTGTTGTATCAATCCCTTTAGTATTATGAAGTGGCCTTCCTTATCTCTTGTTCTGGCCTTCACTTTGATGTCTATTTTGTCTGATATAAGTATTGCTACCCCAGCTATTTTTTCATTTCCATTTGCCTGAAAGATATTTTTTCATCCCTTCACTTTCAGTCTGTGTGAGTCCCTTATTCTGAGGTGGGTCTCTTGTAGCTCAGGCAACTCAAGGCCTAGCCTCTCTTCATGTGCCAATTCCTCAGGTGTGTGGTTGCAAATGAAAACTCCTGTGCTCTGGGATTAGAGATTAAAAAAAAAAAAAAAGGCAACCAAACTGCCACAACCTCTCCCAGTGGCTCTGGTCTGCTGGGCCTGGACTCTGCTACTGCCAGCAGCCCTGCTACCTTTCATAGCTGATTGGATGATATGTGTGCCACAGGTCACACCACAGGTGTGTGGATCCCAGCTTGTGCTCCCAGCATCTATTTTCTTTTTTTTTTTTTAATTAAATCTTTATTGTTCAGATTATTACAGTTGTTCCTCTTTTTCCCCCCACAGCTCCCCTCCACCCAGTTCCCACCCCACCCCCTGCCCTCATCCCCGTCACTGTTCTCATCCATAGGTGCACGATTTTTGTTCAGTCTCTCCCCACATCCCCCACACCCCTTCCCCCTCCCAAGAATAGTCAGTCCACTCCCTTTCTATGCCCCTGATTCTATTATAATCACCAGTTTATTCTGTTCATCAGATTATTTATTCACTTGATTTTTAGATTCACTTGTTGATAGATATGTATTTGTTGTTCATAATTTGTATCTTTACCTTTTTCTTCTTCTTCCTCTTCTTAATGAATACCTTTCAGCATTTCATATAATACTGGTTTGGTGGTGATGAACTCCTTGAGCTTTTCCTTATCTGTGAAGCTCTTTATCTGACCTTCAATTCTGAATGATAGCTTTGCTGGGTAAAGTAATCTAGGTTGTAGGTTCTTGGTATTCATCACTTTGAATATTTCTTGCCACTCCCTTCTGGCCTGCAACGTTTCTGTTGAGAAATCAGCTGACAGTCGTATGGGTACTCCCTTGTAGGTAACTGACTGTCTTTCTCTTGCTACTTTTAAGATTCTCCCTTTGTCTTTTGCTCTTGGCATTTTAATTATGATGTGTCTTGGTGTGGTCCTCTTTGGATTCCTTTTGTTTGGGGTTCTCTGCGCTTCCTGGATTTGTAAGTCTATTTTTTCACCAGGTAAGGGAAGTTTTCTGTCATTATTTCTTCAAATAGGATTTTAATATCTTGCTGTCTCTCATCTTCTGGCACCCCTATAATTCGGATGTTGGTACACTTGAAGCTGTCCCAGAGGCTCCTTACACTATCTTCGTATTTTTGGATTCTTTTTTCATTTTGCTTTTCCGGTTGGGTGTTTTTTGCTTCTTCGTATTTCAAATCTTTGACTTGATTCTTGCGATCCTCTGATCTGCTGTTGGGAGTCTGTATAATATTCTTTATTTCAGTAAGTGTATGCTTAATTTCTAATTCCTTTATCACAACCTCGAGGGTCTCACTAGATTTCTTTAGGGTCTCATTAAGTTTATTGGTGGTTTCTAGAAAATTCTTGAAAAACCTTAAAAGTGTGGTTTTGAACTCTATATCCAGTAGTTTGCTTTCCTCCTTTTCTGTCATTTGTGTCCTGTTTCTTTGTCTCCGCATTTTTTTTATGTTTCGCTGTGCTGATAGAGAGGCTTTCTGTGCTAGGTGTCCTATAGGGCCCAGTGGCTCAGCCTCCCCAATTACCTGAGGTAGACACTCTTGGTGCACCCCCTTGTGGGCTTTGTGCACAGTCTTGTAGTTAAGCCTTGATTGTTGTAGGTAACACTGGGAGGGATTGACCTCCAGGCCAATTGGCTGTGAGAATCAGCTGTGTTTGCAGTGGGAGAACTTCTGTGCTGGAGACACCCCTCCAGGGCAAGACTTGCTTCAATGGGGCTTTGGTGCTCACTGAGTCTGTCCCCTGAGTGTGTCCTTTATGGATCCTAGGAGCTGCAATCTGGATGGTGCCACTCTGACCACCAGGCACACTGGCTCCTGGATCTCTAAGGAGGTGCTAATATAGCCTCTGCCTGAGGCTATCCAGCAGGAGCCAGCTGTGAAGCAATGCAAGTTGCTGTGTGGCCTTGGGCCAGCTGCAGTTTGTTAGGTAATTATCAGATTTCAAAGGGCCAGGTCTTTCATATGCAAAAGCCTCTGTGTGCGGCTTGGGCGGGGCGGGGTCCCAGGGGATCAACAGGGCGGAGTGAGCAGTTATGGCTGCTCTCAGTCCTGCCCTCAGAGGCCCCTCCTCTCAGTGTCCCGGCAATCGCTGCAAGCACCTCCGAGAGAAAGCTGCCCTCGAGTTCCGACCGATGCCAAACAGTCCAGTTTCTCCCGTATGAACCTGGGTCCCCAGAGACTCTCCCAGAACTGGAGCTCAGAGCTTGAGACTCCCTCCCAACTGAAAAAGACAACCATGTCCTCAGCCGCCAGCCCTCTCCGCATGCACCTCGTACCTCTGTATTTTACTTCTGCACCACACCTCCTCTGAGTCTCGGTATGCTTTTCTTTCTTTCTAGTTGTAGAATTTCCACTCAGCCAGCCTTCCTGTGGTTCTGGATGATGTCCGTTCCGTCTTTTAGTTGTATTTTTGAAGTGGTTGTGCAAGGCAGAAATCTCTGGTGTTTACCTATGCCGCCATCTTGGTTTCTCAGCAGCATCTATTTTCTAAGGGAACAGTTATTCCCATAGCACAGTGCTCCCTCCTCTCTCAGCTCCCCTCCTCTCACAACCTCTCCCTTTCTAACCGTCTCCAGGTGTTTACTGTTCTTCCTTTTTATAAGTCATCTCCTCAGCTGGACCTCAGTTGGTAATTCCAGGTGAATGTTCTGTAATTTAGTTGTATTTCCAGACTGGCCCTGGGATCAGATGCCCAACAGGTCTGCCTATCTGGCTGTCATTTTCTCCTCCCCTCTCAACTACAGTCATTCTGATCTCACACACCCTCTCTGGGTTGGACATCTCAGGGGACCATACCCCAGGGGTGGCTGCTCAGAGAACAGCTGGCCTAGCCCATCCCCTCACCAGAGACACAGGAGGAGCCAGGCCTCCACACATCACCAGGCTTTGCTCGCTTTCCAGGGGAGCAGGGAAGTGGCTTTAGGCATCTGCATGCAGATGGGGCCAGCAGTGGTCAGGCAGAAGCCACGACTCACCCAGAAAGAGGGGTTAGTGCAGAATACAGAGAGGGGAGGAGGGGGCTAAAGCAGGAATCCTGGAGGCTCTGAGCAGGGTACACAGACCCACCCTTCTGAGACAGAAGAAACTGAAACCAGGTGTCATCAGAGACCATTGCCCCAGGCTCAATCCTCTCCCGAGAAGATCAGCCCACATGCCAAGGGGGCCCATACCACTGGGGGACAGAAGACAGAGGTTGAGCCCCTCCTGGCCAGGCCCACAAGTCTGTGTCCCTGGTAGAAGAACAAGGAGCCAGATGACAGACACACCTGCCACTCTTCACCCATCAGCCGCTGCTCCCCGCTCCAAGCACCCAGCCCTTGCCGACCACTGGTCTTGCTCACATGTGGATTCTCATCACTCCCTGCCAGTCCAGGGGATGCCATCAGGGGGATCAGAAGGGGCACCTTCCACTCCAAGGCTGCATGGTTGGATGTCAGCCCCACTGCCCTCATGGCCCTGGCACCCACTGTCCAAGTGGCCCTGGCCTATCTGGCATCATTTTCACATTCTGGACCCCGGCCTAAAAGCCTTGTCCGTGAGGGGTCAGACTCAGGGTTGGTTCTCGGTCCATTGCCATGGGCTGGAGTCTAAGCAGTCGTGTGGATGGGAGAGCACTGTCTCAGCAGAGTCACCAGGATTCCAAGGAGAGCTCAGCCCACAGCACCACCTGGGGGAGTCAGGACCAAGGCCACCGAAACGAGCCTGCTCAGGGCCTGCAGCACTTCTCCCGCACTTGGTTCCAGGAAAGCCCACCCTGGCCTTTGCTCAAGTCCTCAGGCTGGGACACAGGTGGCAGTGATGTCCCTGCCCAAGCTGAGAGCTTCCCAGAGATGGATTGGGGTGGGGTGGGTGGTGGAAGGAGTCAGAGTGAGGACTTGGGCTGCTTCTGGACACATCGGGACAACAGAACATCTAGGCCACCATGCTTACCCATAGGACACCTCCATATGAGTTAGAAAAGGCGCCACTCACCTGGCAGAAGGCAGTGCGGCCTTCCAGATGCTTTCATGGTGGGAAACGAGGCTGGCTCCCAGGCTTGAAGGCTGCCCACGGTTGAAGGCATCCATTACCCTCTCCTTCCCCTTGCAAGTATGGACAAAAGGCAGCTAAACCCTGTAATCTGTAAAAGCCACAGAAATTGTGTCAACACCCATGGCAGCTACACCTGCCAGGCAGAATTTGAGCTCAACCCGCAGGACCCGAAGCTGTGCAAAGGTAGAGGCCCGGAGGATGCTGTAAAGATGGACTGGATGGAGCTGGGAAATGAGCTGAAACGGGTCCTGTAGCCCCAGGAGGCAGAAGATTCCCATGTTTCAAAAATGCCAAGGAACTGACAAGGCTCTGACTAAGGACTCACCTCCCTGAAAAGTCCTGCCACAGAGCAGGGCAGTGGCAGGGCCCTCTGGGCCTGGGGTTTCCTTCTGGAACCCCTGTGAGCACCCCCAGACACTTCCCTTTCCTCATCTTTCCTTGGGGTGATGAAGGTGCCCCTTCTAATCCCCCTGAAGTCACCTCCTATACTGGCAGAAAGTGATGACAATTCCCATGTGAGTTGGGCCAGAGCTGTGACTTCTGGTTCCCAGAAGGAGACCTGGTCCAGCAGTCAGGAAGACGTAGGCAGGAGTTCTTGGTCAGGAAGTTCTGCCCTCATGACTCAGTTTCCCTCCTGGATTTGCCACTTATAAACTGGAGACTATGGTCCCTGCCATGTCCATCTTGTAGGGAGGCCACCGTAATGTGCTTTGAGGGTGAAGTTGAAGGTCACCAGGTGGTGGCATGTGTACTAACGGTGGGATCCTCAGGCAATGAGAAGTGGGTGCGGGGAGGGCCTGACGCTCTGGCTTTGTCCTCAGATGTGAATGAATGTACCTAGGGGCAAAAACCTCTGCCACAGGCCTGGCTGGTGTGGCTCAGTAGTTGAATGTAGAGCCATGAACCAAAAGGTCAGGGGTTCAATTCCTGGTCAGGGCTCATGACCGGATTGTGGGCTTCATCCCCAATAGGGGGTGTGCAGGAGGTTACCAATCAATGTTTCTATTTCTCTATCCCTCTCCCTTCCTCTCTCCCTAAAACCAATAAAAACATATTTTTAAAACACACACACAAAAAGAACCGTGCCACAAAATGACCCACTGCCAAAACATTGTGAGCAGCTATGAGTGCCGCTGCCGCCCAAACTGGAAGCTGATTCCTGGGTCCCCCAATGGCCCACACAACACCGTCTGTGAAGGTTCGGAGTTCAGATCCGATAAATAAACCACATCATTTTTCCTTTGCTGAGCCATCTGAAAGGAAGCTGCCATAAGGAGCTTTGACAGGGAAGGGGCAGCACTTTCAGCAATGGTGTGTGCCCAGTGCAGGCAGTGAGGAGAGGGCACCTGGGCCAGGCAGGGCTGAGCATCAGATTCTGTTCTAATAATGGCATGAGCGCACCTCTGTGCACGGCAGTGCCACAGCCCACAGACTCAGCGCATGGGAGCTATCAGACTGGCAGCCTCCCAGGTTAGAAGTCCATCACAGGTCCTCCCCCAGTCCATCCTGCCCCACAGGTGGGGGCACAGCTTTGGGATGACACTTGCACTCACACAGTCCGGTCTTGTCCACCTTCCAGGAGTGCTCTGAGCTTATGGTGCTTTTACACTGGAAAATGTCACCACAACTTTGTGTACTGTCAGACTACATGGCTGTTACACAGGGTGTAGTGGGGGTGTCTTCGGTGTACTTTGAGAGAAGGGGCAGGAGGGTTGTGTGTAGGGAGTAGAAGGAGGGCCTGACACTCTCTCTGGTTTGTCCTCAGATGTGGATGATTGTCAACCAGGGCAAAACTCCTGCCACAAATCCACCCAATGCCACAACACCGAGGGCAGCTATGACTGCCTCTGCCGCCCTGGCTGGAAGCCGGTTCCTGGGTCCCCCAATGGCCCACACAACACCGTCTGTGAACAAGGTTCGGAATTAAGATCCCATATTCCCAAATATCCATACCTCAAGCCACCTAATCACATATTCACGGGCAGCCACACAAACCCAGTACAATAAATGCTGAGGGTGCCCTGCTTCCATTCTAGTGAGACTAAATGTGAAAGATCTGGGGGTCTTATGGAAGGAGCTGGGGTACTAAGGGGAAGGCTCCTGGGGGGCCCCAGGCAGCAGCTAATTACTAACTGGGACAAAGGTATTTAATATCTCACAACCTGTACCTCTGTGGGGGCTGACCTGCTGTGGGTCAGGCCTCTGCACACTTCCCATAAGCCCTGCGTCTGCCACTCAGGGATGTGCAGTCTGCAGGTGTCATCACCTCCAACCAAGGCATGGGGGGGAGGCGGACTGAACACAGGAAGGGGGTAGGACACGGACACCAGAGGGGCCCAGATTCCTGAATAAACAAAGTACTACTCAGTGTGAAATTGGGGCCTGACCCTAGACCAGTGATGGCAAACCTATGACACACATGTCACCTCTGAACTCATTTTTTTGGTTGATTTTTCTTTGTTAAATGGCATTTAAATACATAAAATAAATATCAAAAATATAAGTCTGTTTTACTATGGTTGCAAATATCAAAAAATTTTTATATGTGACACGGCACCAGAGTTCAGTTAGAGTGTTTCAAAATGCTGACACGCCAAGCTCAAAAGGTTCGCCATCACTACCCTAGACCCTGCCTCCAACACACACACACACACACACACACACACACACACACACACACCTAATGGACAGCTGTTCTGTCCCCTGCAGATATCTCCTTCCCCACCTGGATCCCGCCCCCTGGAATCAAGAGTCAGGTGAGTGACTCCAGCCAGGACCAGAAGGCAAGGTCCCTCCACTCAGCCCACCGTCCACCCATTTCCCCACGCTCCCCCATCCATACATGAGGCCCTCTAAGGCCTCATCTCCTCTTTCCCCAGAGTCTCTCCCACTTCTTTGAAAAAGTCCAGGACCTGCACAGAGACTTCAAGGCTGCCTTAGCCCAGGACACCATCCAGGTAAGGACAGGACTCAGGGGAGGCAGGTGGAGGCATCCCATAGAGACCCTGAGGAAGCCTTGGTCTGGAAGAAGACCAACCCCAACACAATGGCGCCCTGCTCTGAGGCCCCGCTCTCCCAGAGTGGGTGGGAAGAGCAGAGCAAGTATTTGTACTCACTGTTAGACCCCTGTACACCTATTAACACCTTTCCTCTTGTTCTGGCCACTGAGCTTGCATTGTCCTTGGTAGTCATGACCAGGGGTTGACCTGTGAGTGGTGGATTGCACTAGCAAAGACCCAGGAAATCCCATCTGGTACCACCTTTGTCCAAATAGACAGGTTCTAGGGTCTGTTCTCAGAAGCTGAGTAGGCAGGGTCTTCCTGAAGCTTCTCTGGCATAAGATCCACTGGTTCTGTGTCCCCAACACCCAGGACATCATACAGGAGGTGGATAATCTGCTCGAGACCCCAGGGGACCTGTTTACTCTGCCTCGTTCAGAGCAGTACTGTGTGGCTACTAACCTGCTCACTGGCTGGGAGCACATCCTGAGAGAGCTGAGCAAGGCCTTGTCCAATGGGACACTGACCTTCAGGACAGCTGCAGGAACAGGCAAGTAACCCCGCCTGCCCCAGGCTCTGCTCTGCCTGCTCCTCACCTCATTCCTCTTCCCATCCACTGGAGCTGAGTGATCACACTTGTACCTCCTTGTTACTCTCATAAACTTATTAAGATAAAAGATCAAAAGA
>NW_005871510.1:24568-69450 GCF_000147115.1 Myotis lucifugus
TAAAAGGATCAAAAAGAAAATGGAAATAAAATTATCAATACTACACTTTTCAATTGGTAATTATAAATTATCAGGCAGAATGAAAATAACTATCCTATAATAATAAGGCCGTAAATATGAAAATTTAACTGCCACGCCCTTGCAAAAAGATGGCCCGCCCCCAATGTGTTCCCAAGATGGCCGTGCCCCATTTTGTCACAAGATGGCTGCCACAAGATGACTGCCCGCCAGGGGAGGGGCAGTTAGAGGCAACCAGGCCAGCAGGGGAGGGCAGTTAGCGGTGACCAGGGTGGCAAGGGAGGGCAGTTAGGGGTGATAGTGCTGGCAGGGAAGGCCAGTTGGAGGCAATCGGGCTCGCAGGGGAGGGCAGTTGGGGGCCATTGGACCAGCAGGGGAGGGCAGTTGGGGGCCATTGGACCAGCAGGGGAGGGCAGTTGGGGGCCAGCAGGCCAGCAGGAGATCAGTTAGATGTCAATCAGGCTGGCAGGGGAGCGATTAGGGGGTGATCAGGCTGGAAGGCAGGCAAGTGGTTAGGAGCCAGCAGTCCCAGATTGTGAGAGGGATGTCCCAGATTGGAGAGGTTGCAGGATGGGTTGAGGGACACCCTCTCCAGTGCACGAATTTTGTGCACCAGGCCTCTAGTCCTATATAATAAAGTGGTAAAATGCAAATTGACCCTCACTTTGTCACAAGATGGCTGCCCCCATGTTGTCACAAGATGGCCAACAGGGGAGGGCAATTGGGGGAGAACAGGCTGGCAGAGGATGGCAGTTGGAGATGACCAGGCTGGCAGGGGAGGGCAGTTGGAGGAGATTGGGCCGGCAGGGGAGGGCAGTTGGGGGCCATCGGGCCAGCAGCGGACGGCAGTTGGGGGCGATCAGGCTGGCAGGGGAGCAGTGAGGTGTCAATCAAGACCACAGAGGAGCAGTTATGGGGTGATCAGGCTGGCAGGCAGGTGAGTGGTTAGGAGCCAGCAATCCAGATTGTGAGAGAAATTTTCGACTATCGGTTTAGGGATCGGGCCTAAACCGGAAGTCGGACATCCCCCGAGGGGTCCCAGATTGGAGATGGTGCAGGCTGAACTGAGGGACACCCTCCCACACAGTTCACGAATTTTGTGCACTGGGCCTATAGTAATAAATAAATTTAGATAAAATAGAAATGGCATCAGAAGAAACAAAATATTAAATTTGGAGGAATGCAATTTAATATTATCTGATATTAAAGTGATTTGTTTTATTGAGGTGAATTTCACATAACATAAAATCTACCATTTTAATCAAAGTGTACAATTCAGTGGCATTTAATACATTCAGAGTTGTACAGCCATCACATCTATTTCTTTTCTTCTTAATATGTTTTTGTTGATTTCAGAGAGAGGGAGAGAGAGAGAGAGAGATAGAAACATCAATGATGAGATAAACCAAAGAACCTATATACTTATATGCATAGCCCATGGACAAGGGCAATAGGGTAGTGAAACCTGGGGGGTGGATGTATGGGCTGGAAGGAGGGGGGTAATGTTTTTAACATTTTGTTGCTGTTTTTGTTTTTAAAATTTTTATTGATTTTTTTAGAGCAAAAGGAAGGGAGAGGGATAGAGAGATAGAAACATCAATGAGAGAGAAACATCATTGATTGGCTACCTCCTGCACACATGCCACAGGAGATAGAACCTGCAACCCAGGCATGTGCCCTGTCCCGGAATCAAACAAAAGGGGGAGGAGGGTGCCTCTTGGTTCCTGGGTCGATGCTCAATCACTGAACTACAGGGGCTGTGCCTGACTGCTCTATTTTTAGCTCTTAAATGTAGGTCTTTGACCCATTTTGACCCGATTTTTGTGTATTGTGTGAGGTGTGAGTCCATCTTCCTTTTTTCGCTTGTGCAGAGCCAGATGTCCCAGCACTATTTACGGGAGAAATTATTCTTTCCCTCATAGAAGGGTCTGTTGAAAATCGGTTAACCATAAATAAATGGGTTCATTTCTGGAATCTCAATTTTATTTGAGGGTACACATATCTACTCATATGGAGTATCATACTGCTCTGGTTACTGTATACTAATAATACATTTTGAAATCAGGAAGTGTGAGTTCTCCAACTTTGTTTTTCATTTTGTTTGGGTATTGGGGCTTCTTGCAATACCATATGAATTTTAGGATGAGCTTTTCCATTTTTGCAAACAAAAATATGCTTTTGGAATATTGTTAGTATTGCATTGAATCTTTAGAACACTTTTGGGGATCTTGCCATGGTTAAAATATTAAGTCTTCCAATTCATAATCACAGAATACCTTTCCATTTATTTAGGGTTTTTAAATTTTTTTAGCAATATTTTATAGTTTTCAGTGGACAAGTCTTGAGCCTTCTTGGATAACTTTATTCCTAATATTTTGTTGAAGATATTTGCACCTATGTTCATAAGAGTTAATGGTTTATTTTTTTGTTATCTTTTGATGTCGTTTTCTAGTTTGGTTTTTAGAGTAATTGTGGCCTCATAAAATTATTCAGTGTTCCCTTTCATTCTATTTTTTAGGAGTGTACAAGAATTTGTGTTAACTCTTCCTTAAATGGTTAGTTGAATTAAGGTCTGAACTTTTCATTTAGAAAGTTTTGATTAGAGATTTGATCTCCTTACTTGTGACAGGTCTGTTCACACTCTAGATCTTCAGTTACTTTTATAGTTCATGGGTCTGTGGAAATTTGTTTATTTCATCAGGTTATATAATTTGTCGTTTCTCTGATAATCCTTTGAAAATTCAGATTGGTATATATATATAATTCTTATGTATATAAAATATATGTCTTATTATAACATATATATTGCATTATTTGGTATACCTATAATAATATTACTGATAATATTTAATATATAGTGTAACATAATATATATAAAAGATATCTATACATTAAAATGGTATTATAGCTACAACTGCTGGCAAAGTTACTAGTCTAACTCCCTTATGTAACTCCCACAACTCATAGAACTGTCCCTGGAGGTGAAGAAGCAAGGAGACAAGAATGTCACCCTGAGCATTAATCAGGCAAAGATGCTGGTGAACTGGGATATGGTGCAGGACTCAGGTGGCTCAGGTAATGACTGAGGTGGACAGAAGGTCAATGAGGCTTCAAGTGGAACAAGACACCCATGGATGTGACAAACAGAAAATTAAATATAAAGTATGGGCTGTGGTGGGTCAAAGGAGAGAATGCATCCCAGAAGGAAGGGGGCCTTTGGGACAACCCAAGATGTCAACCTTGTCCTTGTCTTGTAGGCCCTGCTGTGGTGGGCCTTGTCTCCTCTCCAGGGATGGGCAAGTTGCTGGTTGGGGCTCCCCTGGTCCTGGAAACTGAGGAGCAGTCAGTTCTGAATGAGACACACAAGGGCCTGCTGCAGGAAGTCTCCTCCGTCCTGCTCTCAGATGTCATATCCGCCTTTGTGAGCAATACGGACACTCAGAACCTCAGCTCCCCAGTCACCTTTGTCTTCAAGCATGTGAGTGCTGGTGAAACGGGGCTGTGGGTGTGGAGGAGGCCTGAGTCCTGGACACAGTCTTGGGGTTCAGGGGCTCTCCCATGGGTGCATCATCTCCCCAGGAAAGCCCATCACAAGCAGGATTTGGGTCAGCATTTCTGAGCAAGAGAAGCACCAGCTCACACCTTGCTCTGTTCCTACAGACAGTGACCCCGGGGCCAAGGCAGAAGGTGTTCTGTGTCTTCTGGGAGCCTGGCCAGAATGGAAGTGGTCATTGGTCCACCAAAGGCTGCTGGATGGTGGGCACCGGAGACACCAGCACCACCTGCCAATGCACCCACCTCAGCAGCTTTGCCGTCCTCATGGCCCACTATGATGTGCAGGTGAGAGCCTTGAGAAGGGACTTTGTTCAGTGTCTATTGCTATGTAATAAACTCCCATGCATGTTGCACCTAAAAAAACATAATTTATTATTCTGCAATTTATGTGAGTCAATAAATAAACATGGTGCTCCTGGGTTGTCCCGTCAGGGTCATACACAAGCATCTCATCTGAGGATTGCTGTCCTCCATTTCCTTTATCATATTCACATTTCTGTTTTTCTCTCTGTCCTTCCCTCTTTTTCTCTCACACATACTTACACTAAAATTAATATTTTTTAAGTTCTCCTTATGGATTTAAGATGATTTGAAAAATCAGGCAGGAAAAATGTTGATCTTTAAAAAATAGTCAGAAGCCCTAGCCAGTTTGGCTCAGAGGATAGAGCATCAGCATGCGGACTGAAGGGTCCCGGGTTTGATTCTGATGAAGGGCACAAGCCCAGATTATGGGCTCAATCCCTGGTAGGGCTTGTGCAGGAGGCAGCGATCAATGATTCTCCCTCATCATTGATGATTCTATCTCTCTCTCTTCCTCTCTGAAATCAATACAAATACATTTTTAAAAATAAATAATAAATAATTCGGCTGGAAATATTAATTTTAAGCTACCACCATCATCAGTTCTTATCTTTCTTTAACCAAGGATCTAAATCTGTAAGGAACAGGTGTTGCAGGGATGAGGTGAGTAAGTCCAAGGTGGGGAGTTGATCCCTGGACATCGAGTGTCTGGATGCAGACTCTGTCGCACAGTATCACTTCATGGGGATGGAGGATGGTGCTCAACAGGGAACCGTGTGTCTCTGTGACTGTCACATGATAACCTATAAGCTTAGTCATGAAGGAAAATCACCCAATGATTTCCAGGGCTTGGTCCTGAAAGAGGACTCTCTTATCCCTCAATGTTTAAAGGATCTGAATGAATCAGTTCAGAACCCCCTAGAATTCTAACAGTGTCCATAAACATCACAAATTTACCTGGCTCCTCCACTCCGAATTTTGTTGAACCCTCCCCAAAATGAAATGGTAGAAGAGTGATTAACCCAGATTAGGAAAGTGTGACTGCTCTCTCCTCTTTCCTGGGTCCCAGGATGATGATCCCGCCCTGGCTGTGATCACCTACGTGGGGCTGAGCCTCTCTCTGCTGTGCCTCCTCCTGGCGGCCCTCACCTTCCTGCTGTGCAAAGCCATCCAGAACACCAGCACCTCACTCCACCTGCAGCTCTCGCTCTGCCTCTTCCTGGCTCACCTGCTCTTCCTCACGGCCATCGACAGAACTGAGCCTAAGGTACCGACACTGTCCCAAAGGAAGCATGCCCTGACCGTGGAATGAGGAGTACACTTGCATTGGACACCTTAATAAAATGACTTAGGGTTTGGGGAAGGTTAGAGGGGTAAGAGGCCAATTTTACACTGACTGACCCAACTAGAAATCACACCTTCTTTTGACAATTCCTTCATATACAGCAGAGTTCTTCCAAATATCAAGGTATAGGAGAGGTCCTGGGGCCATGCTCCACCCTGACAATCCCACCTGGTGACTCTCACTCCTCCCCCAGGTGCTGTGCGCCATCATCGCGGGTGCCTTACACTATCTCTACCTGGCCTCCTTCACCTGGATGCTGCTGGAGGGCCTGCACCTCTTCCTCACCACACGCAACCTGACGGTGGTCAACTACTCCAGTGTGAGCAGGTTCATGAAGAAGTTGATGCTCCCTGTGGGCTACGGAGTCCCAGCTGTGATTGTGGCCATTTCTGCAGCATCCAGGCCTCACCTTTATGGAACACCTGCTCGGTAAGGGCAAATTCCCATTTCTTTTTCTTCTTCCCCATGAGCATGGCTTTGTGGAACCAACATAGCATTCTGATTATGACAGATCATATGAATAGAGACAATAAGTGATGATGGTTAGGGCATCTTTCTGATGCCTATATAATAAAAGGCTAATATGCAAATCAACCAAACAGTGGGGCAACCGGTCACTATGATGCGCACTCACCACCAGGGGGCAGAAGTTCAACGCAGAAGCTGCACCCTGGTGGTCAATGCGCTTCCACTGACCTCTCCTGCTTCCATGGCAGCGCTAAGGATGCCTCGGGGGATGTCTGATAGCCAGTTTAGGGGAGCAGGCCTAAACTGGCATTCAGACATCCCCCGAGGGGTCCTGGACTTTGAGATGGCACAGGTCGGGCTGAGTGACCCCCCTCAGTGCACAAATGTCATCCACTGGGCCTCTAGTTTATAATAATTAAGAAAAATGTCTCTGAAACTCTCCTTAAAATAACAAAGGTGTCATGAAAAAAGGTGCTTAGGACATCATTATAAAGAATTTCACCTACCTCAAATAGTACAGGTTGTTCCTAATTTATGTTTGGAAAAATAGAACTGATTTAAATAATCTGAACTATAGATTGCAACATAGTTGAGATCTACATGGTGCTTACTCTTTGCCAGACACTTTTTAAAATATTTATTTCAGAGAGAAAGGGAGAGGGAGAGAGAGAAACATCAATGATGAGAGAGAAACATTAATCATTGATTGGCTGCCTCCTGAGGCACGCCCCACACTGGGAATTGAGCCCACAAACTGAGAATTGAACTGTGACCTCCTGACTGGGAATCAAACTGTGACCTTCTGGTTTATAGGTCGATGCTCAACCACTGAGCCATGGTGGCTGGACTTTTGTATCTCTTTTTTAAAAAATATGTTTCTATTGATTTTTAGAGACAAAGGAAGGGAAAATAGAGAGATAGAAACATGGATGGGCTTCCTCCTGTGTGCCCCATACTGGGGATGGAGCCCACAACCTGAGCATGTGTCCTGACTAG
This sequence comes from Myotis lucifugus, assembly GCF_000147115.1. NCBI lineage: Eukaryota > Metazoa > Chordata > Mammalia > Chiroptera > Vespertilionidae > Myotis > Myotis lucifugus. Next base: position 31,251 of record NW_005871510.1, read on the forward strand.
GAATCAAACCAGCAACCTCTCAGTGCATAGGATGATGTTCAATCCACTGAGCCATACCAGCCAGGCTGTGCCAGGCATTTTTCTAACCATTTTTATCTTAGTAACGCAATTCATCTTCACACCAATACTGTGAACTAGACACTGTGATTTGACCCATTTTACACATAAGTCAATCAAGGCACAAAGAGTTTAAATAAATGCCCAAAGGGGCACAGCTAATAAGTAGCAGAGCTGGGATTCAAATCAAGGGAGTCACTCTCCAGAGCTTGCACTCTTTTATTTTCAGCTTTTTATACAAGGTTTAATGTGTTCAAGCTTCATCATGTTGTAGCAAGTATCATAACCTGTGGTTGCAGGCTCCTCCCAGGCACTGGTCTGGAGCGCATGCAGGAGGCAACCATTCGATGTGTTTCTCTCATATCTATGTTTCTCTCTCTCTTTCCCTCTCTCTTCCGCTATCCCTAAAAAAATCAATGGGAAAATATCCTCGGGTGAGTAATAACAACAAAAATAAGAAGAAGAACTTTTAAAAAGATTATTCAGCCATAAAAACATGCTGCAGCCCTAGCTGGTTTGGCTCAGTGGATAGAGCGTCAGCCTATGAACTGAAAGGTCCCAGGTTCGATTCCGGTCAAGGGCACATACCTGTGTTGCGGGCTCGATCCCCAGTAGGGGGTGTGCAGGAGGCAGCCAATCAATGATTCTCTCTCATCATTGATGTTTCTATCTATCTCTCCCTCTCCCTTCCTCTCTGAAATCAATACAAATATATTTTTTAAAAATGCTGCAACATGGATGAACCTTGATTGAAAACATGTTAGGTGACAGAATCCAGTCATAAAATACCACATATTGTATGATTCCATTTATGTCCAAAATAGGCAAATCCATAGAGACAGAAAGTAGAATTAATGATGCCGTGGGACTACGGTGGGCGGTGGGGTTCATGGAAGCAGGAATGAGGAGTGACTGCTAGTATGAATGAGTTTCTTTTAGAGGAGTTGGAAATGTCCTAAAGTTAGATTGTGGTGATGATCGCACAACACTATGTATTTTTTTTTTAAATATATTTTTATTGATTTCAGAGAGGAAGGGAGAGGTAGAGAGAGACAGAAACATCAATGATGAGAATCATTGATTGGTTGCCTCTTGCACACCCCTACTGAGGATCAAGACTGCAACCCCGGCATGTGCCCTTTCAGTCCGCAGGCAGATGCTCTATCCACTGAGCCAAACAAGCTAGGGCAACTCTATGAATATTTTAAGGTCACTGAACAGTACAGTTTAAATGGGTGAATGTTAAGGTATGTGAGCTACCTCTGAAAAAAGTCATAATTTAAAAAATTCAGTCCTAGCTGCTTTGGCTCAGTGGATAGAGCGTTAGCTTCCCATTTTTATTTTATTGTTGCAGTGTATCTCGTGTATCTGTGAGATGTGTGGGATTGAAGACCATTCGTACTTTCTTCACAACAGTATCTTCAGAGCCAACCACAGAGCATATCACAAAAGAGACACTCTATGTTTGTTGATGAATGAATTAATGAATGAATTTGCATAATTGTTCTACATTTCTAAGGACCAATGCATTTTTAATTCTCTCTCTTTCTTAGCTGCTGGCTCCACCCAGAAAAGGGATTTATATGGGGCTTCCTTGGACCAGTCTGCGCCATCCTCTTTGTGAGTGAAGACATCAGAGCATCCTTAACGCTCAGCGGAGGGTCATTAGACTTATAAGGAGGCGGGAGGATGACATGAGCAAGAATGTCCCTGTGTTGTCTTGGGTTTGCTTTGGTTTTCTAAGACTCCTCCCAAAACTAAAACCTCTAACACTGTTACTAAATATGAAAACTACTTAATTGTGGAATTTCTGTTGGACGGGCTAGACTAGAGATAACAAACTAAAATTTTTTTTTAAATATATTTTATTGATTTTTCACAGAGAGGAAGGGAGAGAGATAGAGTTAGAAACATCGATGAGAGAGAAACATCGATCAGCTGCCTTCTGCACACCTCCTACTGGGGATGTGCCCGCAACCCAGGTACATGCCCTTGACCGGAATCGAACCTGGGACCTTTCAGTCCGCAGGCCGACGCTCTATCCACTGAGCCAAACCGGTTTCGGCCAAACTAAAATTTTATTCACTAAACCTTGTGTGTTTTCCTGAAGGTCAATCTAGCTCTCTTTCTGATGACCCTCTGGATTTTGAAAAGCAAACTCTCTTCACTCAACAGTGATGTGTCCACCCTCAAGAATACAAGGTAAAATGGAGAAGAGGGTGACAACCCCACAGACATGTGTGGCCCCAAGAGCAAATCCATGTGCCTCAGCAGCCCTGACGTCCCTTCTCTGGGTCTTCTGAGGGAACCAAGAGTAAAGAGATGCAGCTGACCTCCAATGGCAGCCAGCTTGGAGTCAGTGGTGGGCTGCTGACTTCCCGGCCACAGTGTTCTGTCTCTAATCCCATCTTGTAACTCCCTCAGCAACAGGAAGAATTGACATTGGTTGATAAACACTCTTTGGCCTTTTGTCAGCAGTCCTACAGCAAAAGTACAAAGAAACTGTGTTCACTTAGAAAGATCTGTGACTCCTCCCACAACCCAGTCTGCACTTCCATACCCACTCTCAGTCAGGCTCCTTCTCACCCCTCTCCAGTATCCTTTCTACATTTTGCATGTCATTATTCCGCTGTATTAGTCATTGGAATAGCCTGTGACCTTTATGAAAATAGAAATCTTGCCTCTGTAACTTTTAATGCCCAGGCCCCAGCACACAGCCTGATGCACAGAACACACGCGGTAATGTTGGTTAGATAAGATAAGGCATCACCATGGAGCATTATAGAATTTTTTTTTTGGACCTACATTATGAAGTGTCACAACCCTACTCAGTTCAATCCAAATGCCACCCTGGACCCAAGTGGCATTTCTATTGTGGAGAATCATTGACAGTAAAGGTCAAAGCTGAACACAACTCTTTCTGTGAACTCATCACCCACAGGGAAAGGCAGGAGCATTCACTGGGTGGAGATGAGAATGGCCTTGATTCTGTTGCTTTGGGTGCATATGGGCCTCTCTTCTCCTTCTACCAAGGATGCTGACATTTAAAGCGATAGCTCAACTCTTCATCTTGGGCTGCACGTGGTGTCTGGGAATCCTGCAGGTGGGTCCAGCTGCTCAGGCCATGGCCTATCTCTTCACCATCATCAACAGCCTGCAGGGCGTCTTCATCTTCCTGGTGTACTGTCTCCTCAGCCAGCAGGTACCACTGTCCACCTCCCACCCAGGACTCTTTCCATTCTCACCCCTCTCAGTGAGCTGACTCAGAGCATGCTTTGTCTCTGCAGGTCCAGGAGCAATACAGGAAATGGTGGAAGGGTGTCAGGAAAACCAAAGCAGAGTCTGAGCAATACACCCTCTCCAGCGGAATCCAGTCAGATGCCCCTAAACACAGTGTGGTAAGGCCATGCATTGCTCCCAGAGCACTTCACTAACTGATACAGTACCTCATGCCAACACACTGGATAACCTGGGTATATAGCAGGTGATGCCCTAGGATGGCACCCACTGAATTTACTCTTTGATTCTTTAACCATTAGCAATCGTCTCACTTAGAAAATATATATTTTGCTCTTACTCCTTAGGACTGTGTTCATCTTGACTTTTACATATCAGTACTCTTATTGAACACCTGTTGTGTGCCATGCATGGTTAGCTAAATAAGCAAGAATCAATGATCTGAAGCAGGGATGCCTGTTGGACTCAGACCCACATTATCTTACCCTTAATCCACCTCTATCTTTTTTTTAATTAAATCTTTATTGTTCAGATTATTACAGTTGTTCCTCTTTTTTCCCCCATAGCTCTCTTCCACCCGGTTCCCACCCCACCCTCTGCCCTTACCCCCGTCCCCAATATCCTCATCCATAGGTGTATGATTTTTGTCCAGTCTCTTCACACACCCCCACACCCCTTTCCCCCCCGAGAATAGTCAGTCCACTCCCTTTCTATGCCCCTGATTCTATTATATTCACCAGTTTATTCTGTTCATCAGATTATTTATTCACTTGATTTTTAGATTCACTTGTTGATAGATGTGTATTTGTTGTTCATAATTTGTATCTTTACCTTTTTCTTCTTCTTCCTCTTCTTAAAGGATACCTTTCAGCATTTCATATAATACTGGTTTGGTGGTGATGAACTCCTTTAGCTTTTCCTTCTCTGTGAAGCTCTTTATCTGACCTTCAATTCTGAATGATAGCTTTGCTGGGTAAAGTAATCTTGGTTGTAGGTTCTTACTATTCATTACTTTAAATATTTCTTTCCACTCCCTTCTGGCCTGCATAGTTTCTGTTGAGAAATCAGCTGACAGTCGTATGGGTACTCCCTCGTAGGTAACTAACTGCTTTTCTCTTGCTGCTTTTAAGATTCTCTCTTTGTCTTTTGCTCTTGGCATTTTAATTATGATGTGTCTTGGTGTGGTCCTCTTTGGATTTCTTTTGTTTGGGGTTCTCTGCGCTTCCTGGACTTGTAAGTCTATTTCTTTCACCAGGTAGGGGAAGTTTTCTGTCATTATTTCTTCAAATAGGTTTTCAATATCTTGCTCTCTCTCTTCTTCTGGCACCCCTATAATTCGGATGTTGGTACACTTGAAGCTGTCCCAGATGCCCCTTACACTATCTTCGTATTTTCGGGTTCTTTTTTCATTTTGCTTTTCCGGTTGGGTGTTTTTTTACTTCTTCGTATTTCAAATCTTTGACTTGATTCTTGCGATCCTCTGGTCTGCTGTTGGGAGTCTGTATAATATTCTTTATTTCAGTCAGTGTATGTTTAATTTCTAGTTGGTCTTTTTTCATATCCTCGAGGGTCTCACTAGATTTCTTGAGGGTCTCACTAAATTTATCGGCGGTTTCTAGAAAATTCTTGAAAAACCTTAAAAGTGTGGCTTTGAACTCTATATCCAGTAGTTTTCTTTCCTCCATTTCTGTCATTTGTGACTTGTTTCTTTGTCTCTGCATTTTTTATGCTTCCCTGTGTTGATAGAGTGGCTTTCTGTACTAGGTGTCCTATAGGGCCCAGTTGCTCAGCCTCCCCAATTACCTGAGGTAGACACTCTTGGTGCACCCCCTTGTGGGCTTTGTGCACAGTCTTGTTGTAGTTAAGCCTTGATTGTACTTGGTATCACTGGGAGGGATTGACCTCCAGGCCAATTGGCTGTGAGAATCAGTTGTGTCTGCAGTGTGAGAACTTCTGTGCTGGAGACACCCTTATGGGGCAAGACTTGCTTCAGTGGGGCTTTGGTGCTCACTGAGTCTTCCCCCTGAGTGTGTCCCTTATGGATCTGAGGAGTTGTAATCTGGATGGTCCCACTCTGACCACTGGGTACACTGGCTCTTGGATCTCTAAGTAGGTGCTAATTTAGCCTCTGCCTGAGGCTATCCAGCAGGAGCTATGGAGAGATCTGCAGATTCCTCTTCTTTGTTTGGGGTTTAGAGGTGCTCAGATGAGGCCCAGCTGTGAAGCAATGCAAGCTGCTGTGGGGCCTTCGGCCTTCTTTTGGAAGTTCTGGGTCTCTCTGACCCAGCTGCAGTTTGTTAGGTAATTATCAGATTGCAAAGGGCCAGGCCTTTCATATGCAAAAGCCTCTGCACATAGCTATGGGTAGGGCGGGTCTCAGGGGATCAACAGGGTGGAGCAAGCAGCTATAGCTGCTCCCTCAGTCCTACCCTAAGAGGCCCCGAAGCCTCAGTGTCCCAGTAATCGCTGCAAGCACTTCTGAAAGAAAGCCATCCTGGAGTTCCGCCCATGCCAGACAGTCCAGTTCCTCCCAGTATGAGTCTGGGTCCCCAGAGACTCACCCAGAACTAGAGTTCAGAGCAGTTGGGAGCTTGAGACTCCCTCCTGATTAAAAAAGACAACTTTGTCCTCAGTTGCCAGCCCTTTCCACGTGCGCCTCCGTACCTCTGCACTTTACTTCCACACCTCCTCTGAGTCTCAGTGAGCTTTTCTCTTTCCTTCTAGTTGTAGAATTTCCAATCAGCCAGCCTTCCTGTGGTTCTGGATGATGTCCGTTTTGTCTTTTAGTTGTATTTTTGAAGTGGTTGTGTGAAGCAGCAATTTCTGGTGTTTACCTATGCCGCCATCTTGGTTTCTCCCCATCCATCTCTATCTTGTAGTCACTCAACACCACACAACAAAAATGCAAAAATGGGGGAAATGATGTACATCTTTAAGAATTAAATGGAAATAAGTGTTAGCTAGCATTTTAGACTTAAAGAGCTTTCCTGATATTTTCAGCACCCTCCATCCACTGTAAAACCAGGAAGGAGAAGGCATCATTGCATGGGATAATTCATGGCAATGATTACTAAGAACCACCAGTGGTTTAGATTTGCCAAGTTCTTTTAAAAAAAAATATTTTAAACATAAAAGTTCTTTTATTTACAGTTTCTCAGCTCTTCCATCTTCCATTAAACCCCTTGCATCTTCTTTCCCATTTAAAGGAGCCTACTATGCCGCCTACTGTGGCTCAGTGGTTGAGCATTGACCCATGAACCAAGAGGTCCCTGATTCAATTCCTGGTCAGGGCACACTCCTGAGTTGCGGGTTTGATCCTCATTAGGGGTCATGCAGGAGGCAGCCAATAAAAATATTTTTAGTTCTCTATCCCTCTATCTTCCTTACTCTCTCTCAAATAATAAAAACATATTTTAAAATAAATGTTTTAAAAAGAAGTCTAGTATACTCCCAGGAAGTCCTGTATATCTTTCACCTGTTTACTCATCTTCCACAAGCACTGGTTTCACAGTTGAATCTTCTATCCCCTCCCCCTTTCTCAGCAAATATTTGTACCATATATTCCACAGAGAAAATCTGAGTCATTGCGATGACTCTGTGAACTGCACCCTCTCAGCCCCGCATACATTAGCAGGCACCTTCTCCACATTGCCATATCATTCACATTATTTCCTCTTCTCTCTGAAGACAAATTTCACCTTCACTTTGAATCCTGACATTGTTGCCTTATCAATTATTCTTACACTATTGTTCACACATTCTCTCTCCTCCCTCTTTGTCTTTCTCCCACCCTTATCCCCTTCATTCTTCCCTCACTTTCTCAAAAGCATTCTTCCCAATGTTGTAGCAACATGTTTGATTTTTTTCCATCTTACAAACATGTACCCCTTGGCCTACCATTTCCTTCTAGCTACCAGTGAAGAGTTGACTTTTCTTTGTCGTTCTTTCCTTGTCTTAAATTCATTCCCTCAATTCATAGATTTTGGCTTCTTTCCCCCATCATTCCATCAAAGCAAATATCTCTTAGGTTTACAATGATCTCTGTGCCCCTAAAATCCTTCCAGAAACTTTTTATACTATTTATCACTCTCTCTAATGAAACAATCCATTCTTATCCTATCTAGAATCTACTTAAATGCCCCTCCTCCATGTCTTTCTCCATTATATCTCCACCATTAGCTTTTCTCTCTTTGTTTCTGTTATAGCTTTAACCAATGGATTGAGTCCAGAACAATTTAAATTCTCATTAAATTCTTTCTTCCTAGGCGATAGAATTCATTCCTTAGATTCAGTCACCATATAGATGCAAAAGATGGCCACATACGTTTCTCTAGCTCTGAGAACTAGAGGAGTATTTCCAGTTACTTGACATCTTTGATATTACCAAGGCACCTTAAACTCAGCCTTCCAATTTACGACTCACCATCTTTACCCTAATCCCATCCTTTTCCATGTGTTTTTCTCTCTCTGACTGGCACTACATCCATTCCGTGGCACAAGTTTAAAACCTTAATGTCACTCCACAGTTACCTTTCCCACTAAAACCTATCAATTATACAGCCCTATTGTTCTTTTCTTCTCAGTATGTCCCTCATGTGCCCAGATGACTCAGTCTCCATCACCCCCTTCTGAGCCAGGCTGCCATCTTCACGTCTGAACCACTGCAATACCCTTCTGACTGACTACCCCTTCCTACTGTTGTCACCTTCCAATGCGTCTATACACAGAAGTCAGAGCGATCCTTTCAAAACACAAATGAAATCATGCCACTCCTGTGTTACACCTGTTACATGTACTTTCTCTTGTGTTCAGTTCTGAATAATTTCCTGAAGTACAGTATTTATAAACTTTTCTTGTTGAATTTTGGGGTGATATTGGTTTAAAAAAAAGACATGTTTAAGTGTACAACCAATAAAACATCATCTGCACAGTGCATCGTGTGCTCACCGCCCAAAGCAAATTCTCTTTGCATCCATTTATCCTCCTTTGCCCACCTCCACCTCCCCCCACCCACCTTTTAGTCTTGCTATCACCATACTTTTGTCCATGTTTATATGTCATATGTATATATTTTTGCTTAATCTCTTCACCTTTTTTCACCCAGCTCCTCAAAACCCCTCTCATCTGACAGCTGTCAGTCTGTTCTATGTATCTATGCTTCTGTTTCTATTTTGCTAAATTATTTTGTTCATTAGATTCCACATATAAGTGAATTCATGTGGTATTTGTCTTTCTCTGACTGGCCTATTTCACTTTGCATAATAATTTCCAGGTCATTCATGCTGTGGTAAATCTTATTGATTTCCTTCTTTTTTTATAGCCACATAGTATTCCATTGTGAAAATGTACCAACAGCTTTTTTATCCACTTATCTACTAATGGACACTTTGGCTGCTTCCAAATCTTGGCTATTGTAAATAATGCTGCAATGAACATAGGGGTGCACATATTTTTTGAATTAGTGTTTTGGGTTTCTTTAGATATGTTCCCAGAAGTGGAATCTCTGGGTCATAAGGTAGTTCCATTTTTATTTTTTAAAAAAAATTTTCTAATACTCACCCAAAGATATGCTTAGAGCGAAGGGAAGGGAGAGAGAGGTGTGAGGGCAAAACACCGATTAGCTGCCTCTTGCACTCTCCCTAACTAGGGATAGAACCCACAACGCAGGTGCCCTAACTGGGAATCAAACCCACAACCTTTCACTGTCTGGGACAATGCTTCAACCAACTGAGCCACACTTGGCCAGGGCCCATTTTTAATTTTTTGAGGAAACTCCTTACTGTATTCTGTAGCAGCTGCACCATTTGTTCTTCATTTGCTCTGTGCTAAAGTGGGGAAAGGCCAATGGGCAGAGAGTGTGTGCTGGTCCAATCCATCCCCTTTGTTCTCAGTGCATCCCAACTTGTGGCACCTGCCCATTAGTGCCCATTCTCCGGCATGTCAAAACCCAGTCCCTCAGACAGACCCTCAAAATGTTAGAATGTTGGCGGTACAATTCAGTCATCTCCTGTGGCAAGATGGTGCCATGAATTTTCCTACCGGCTTCAATGCAGCTGGTGTCATACTCAATTGGGTGCAGGAGCCTCTCAAGTGATCTCTGGATTTCTCACAAAGGAAATGGATTCATGTATTGTTGGTGAATTGATGTGTCCATGAGGGGAAGGAAGTCTGGAGCTTCCTATTCTGCCATCTTGCTGACATTACCCTAATCTCCCTTCTTTGAGTAAGGACACAAGTCATGTTGGGTTAGAGCTCCCCCTAATGTCCTTATTTTAATTTAAAACCTCTTTTAAAAACTGTCTAAGTAGAGTCGTGTTCTGAGGTCCGGGAGGTTAGGATTTAAACATATGAATTTTTAGGGGATATAATTCAACCAATAACAATGCTATAACATGAATGACCCTCTAAAACATTAGGCTAAGTAAAAAAAAATTCAGATATAATAGGTTATATATTGGACAATTCTATTTATATGAAATATCTAGTATGGGTAAATCTGTGGAGACAGACAGTAGATTGGTTGTTGCCAGGAGCTTGGAGAGGGTGATGGGAAATGACTGCCTAATGAACACGGAGTCTTCTTTGAGGTGATGAAAATGTTTTAGAACTAGATAGAGGAGATGACTTCATATAGCAAATGTACTAAATGCCACTGAATCATACACTTTAACATGATTTAATTTATGTTATGTGAATTTTATATATTACATAAGTTTGTAAATTTGATATTAAGTGAAAGTGTGTTTGTGTGCTTATGTGTGTATAAAGAGATAAAACAATGTGACACAAGAATAATTGGTTAAAGGTACATGAATGTTCCTTTAAATTTTCCAGAAAAAAACATGAGAAAAGACTTGAATATTTATTTATTTACTTATTTATTAGCCATTTCCATCATTTTAGTTTTATCTCTTCCCCAGGTAAAAGATGATGGAACGACAGCAGATAAGAGGAAATTAAGTCAATTCTAAGAAAACTAAAGGTGAGTGATTAAAGAAAAACAGGTAAAATTATATGATTTTGGTCCTTTTCTGTCTGACTTATTTCACTTATGTCCTAATACTCTCAGGATTGATGTTGCAAATGGCAATATTTAATCTTTTCTATGACTGACTAGTATTCCATTGCATATATGTACCACATCTTCTTTATTAATTCATCCATCAATGGACACATAGGTTGTTTACATATCTTGACTATTGTAATTAGTACTGCAATGAACATAGGGGTATATGTATCTTTTTTAATTTGTTTTTTATACTCTTCAGATAGATACTCAGAAGAAAAATTGCTAAATTATATCGAATTATATATAATGGTAACATTATGACATATAATGCTGTTAACCAATGCTACCTCAATAAGGAAGGAAGGAAGGAAGGAAGGAAGGAAGGAAGGAAGGAAGGAAGGAAGGAAGGAAGGAAGGAAGGAAGGAAGGAAGGGAAGGGAAGGAAGATATGGATATATTCCACAGACTATCTCCCTGGTTAAATTTTTCTCAGTAGAATGAAGTTTTTTGTTTTGTTTTGTTTTTGTTTTTGTTTTGGTGATAATGTCTAAACTTTTCAAAATGTGAGTATCTCTCAATATAATATTTTCCGGCTCATGATTACACAGGAAAAGTTTATATCTTGAGCTAAATACATGATTTCAAATAAAACAATGTATAGAAAAAGTGCCCCAAGTGAAAAAAAAAGGAAAGTGTATGTCTCAGATATTGCTGGTGCTAAGATAGGTCATCATAACACCACACTCAATGTCAGTCATTCCTTCCTATTGTGGGCTCGTCCTGAACTTGTTTCCTCGGGACCTTCTACATTTTACCAAAAGCAAAGGTTATTTTCTACAATGAGTCAGTCCTCCAAAAGTTGAGGGAGTAAAAAGAAAATCTTGGAAATGTAAGCAATGGAGTAGAAATATGACTTCTTACCAAACGATTGTTAACAACTATGTTCATTTGGCAGTCAACAGGAAGCAATGTTTTAAGTATTTTATATCCTAACATGATATTTTATTACTGACACATACATCTTTAATTAGTTTTAGCTATATTTCAGGAAATTGGTGAAGAGTTATAATACAATCTTTCCCATTTAAAATAATGGACTATAGAGTCAAAGTGGACAGTTTTGTGTGCATCTGCTTTTTAGGAATAACTGATATTAAGCAGTAGGTACCTGAATTAAGAAAATGTTAGTGTGGGTAGTATATGAAAATGGCAAAAATATGAAGGTGTATGCAAAGAATTAATAATTGAGGCACGTATCTAGAGTACTAACAATTTCTTTGTCATCTTTTTCTCTTACCCTGTTCTTTTTTTTTTCTTACCCTGTTCTTTAGGACAACATGACTCAGTTACAAATAACTTTAATCATGGCTTGTTCATCCGTTCATCCATCCATCTTTGAAGCAAGTCAACATGCCAGGTGTGAGAATCACCACGGCCCACTTCTCCATATCTTAATTTTTCTTTCCAAATTTCTGCCTGCTGCAGCTTTTCCTGTGCAATAAACATTGCTTTGTCCATGTGCCTTGGCTACCAGTTACACAAAAATGAATATAGCAGGTTCCTTGCCATCAGGGCGCTCATCGTCCATGGCAGTGTTACTCAAAATGTGGTGCATGAACTGTTATTGGCCCTTGAGGAAAAAAGAACCTTGGGATAGACTAAATTAACAACATCACTAAGTTTTAGTTCAACTGACATTTATTCCATAACAAGATTTTATCAATAAAGGAAGCAGTGTGTTGTGTAACTTTCTGCTGCAAGCTCCTGCTTTCCATGTAGACTGTCACCACTGCTGAGTACTGGTCTAGAGTCTTCTTGCCAAGTAGATTTCATGACAAATGTCAAAACCAATAGATAAGGTCTAGCTGTATGGTGTGCTGATTTGAGAAGCTCTATCCAAGCTCAGAAGTAGAAAGCAATGAGATTGATTACTAATTTCTGCCATGGGCTTGGAACTAGAGAGCGGTGGCATGGTATAAGGAATTTGCTGATAGTTACCTATTATAGGTCAGGTCCTTAACATATGTCACTTTTATTATTGCTTCCACCCTGGTTCCACCTTATTCCACCTATCATACTCAGCTTTAACCTGAACATCACTATTGTTAACTCACTCTACCTTAGCCTTGCCTGTGACTTTCTGCAGTGGGCTACTACTGTTCAGGGTAGCCTGGCTCTCTGGTCTCTGCCCTGGCCATGAACACACAATGAACTCACAGGCACTAGAATAATTTATCTCTAAACCATTGCATCATCTCCTGAGTCTTGGAGGCCCCTCAAGAATGGAGTTTAAAGAAAAAATGACCTGCCCTAGCCGGTTTGGCTCATTGGATAGAGCGTTGGCCTGCTGACTGAAAGGTCCCAGGTTCAATTCCAGTCAAGGGCACATGCCTGGGTTGTGGGCTCAATCCCAGGAGGGGACATGCAGGAGACAGTTGATCAATGATTCTCTCTCATCACTGATGTTTCTCTCTCTCCCTCTCCCTTCCTCTCTGAAATCAATAAAAAAATATTTTTTTTTACAAAAGAAGAAATGTCCTGACCCAGGGAAGCTGCCCCTGCTCTCCCACCACCATCACTGTCTCATTATTTAACTCAGAATAAGTCTCCTGGACTTCAGAATTGGTGGGGAGGGGTGAGGCATAGGATGCATTTGCTGTCATGGATTCCCACCTCTCTTCCTCTTGATTATATCTAAACGGAAAGACTTGGACATCTGTCACATTAAGTTATCCACATCAAAGCTTCCCATTATTCCTGTGGTTGAGAATGAGTACATGTTTTTCCACAGTCTTCCAGGGACAACACAACTACCAAGGGCTTTAGGCTTCCACTATAACTAATTTTCTCTCTAGCAGAAATAAGACCCAGAGGGGTTCTGATGCAACAGCTCTCCCTGGAGCCTCTGTCTCCAGATAATGACATCTATCTCTGCATAGACAAAGGCAGCACTGGCTAAGTCCATAAGGATAGAATCCAGGGAGGTTTGATTAGAGTCTATCTGGGAATGAGGGTGGTTGACATGCTCATAGGGTGTTGAGAAAGGTCCCTCATTCTGCACACAGACTCTGGTGAGTGGGAGGGTGAGAACTTGAAATCTAGCTTGTGGGAATCTTGGGAGTCCAGGCATGATTTAGACATTAGATCTTAGTGGAAGGATTGCTGATGCTGTTTTCCATAGAAATGATGGACTGGGTGTATACAGGTAGATAGAAAGATGGACTTTTGTCTACTTCTTTGATATTTGCCAACCCACAAATGGATGTCTTGTTATGCTGAATGCTTATTCTTTCCATACCTGTCTTCATTGCTATAAACCCAAGAAAGTCAGGCCTCTAGACAGCAGGAAGTGATCTATGTTGATATGTTGAAGGTCAACTCATGCTGACTTTCCATAAAAGCTGTTGGAAGCAGTTGAGCATTGGCACCTGACAAAAACAACATATCTGGAATGGTTTGGGGTCTTCCCCAGCTCACCTTCTGAGGACAGGCCATCCTCCCCTCACTTCTACCCCCCAGAGGTGTTCTCAGTTCTGAACTCCTGGGCAGAAGAGCTGATCATTAACTTCAAGAAACATGCAGCATTCAGAGTTAAGAATGCTCAGGATTTGGAATCAGATGGGTCTTTGAATTATAGCCTGCCCTCTTAGTGGGTGTATGACTTTAGATTAGTCACATACCCTCTCTCAGTCCCTTTGTCAATAACATTAGTTACAACAAAAAAAAATTGTCTCCTTGCAGGATGTCTTCATTCCGCACAGTTTATTGAGCAAGCTCCGCTGTGGATTTCTGAGTGGGGTTAATCGGATGTGAGCATTAAATAGTCAATGACAGTGTCCAGCAAATTGCTATTTGTTTAACTAGGTGATCAAGGGTCCAGATCATGCCTGCTCATAATAGAGAGATGTAAAATTTTATTGTCTATAAGAAGGTGAGTAATGCTGGTGCCTTTCCCCTGGTCGCTTAGCATCACCAGAGGGACCCCTAGACCCAAATTTTGACATCACTCAGGCTAATGGGGAAAGGAAGTGGTGAAACCACAACTTGGAAACTTGCTGAAGGGGCTCCTCGTCAACCCACATGAGAAGTCTTGATTTAAGAGACACAGTGAGAGGATCCAGCCCAGATTAAAGTGAGTCATGGCTAGCTCTGACCAGCTCTGCCTGCCTGACTGACAGGGAAGAGGTTAGATGGCTGGAAATATTTTTCCCCAAAAAGATGTCTTGGAGGGAAATAGTTTATTAAAAACTCAGGACACCAGGGGATCGCAGCCAGAATCTCTAGCCACAGGGGAACTGCTGGTGGAGAGATTACAAACACCCAGAGGCGTGCCTTTTAAAAAAGACAGATCAATAGCAGTGAGACCACCTGAGCACCCTGGAATGAAAGGTGAGTTTGGGGGCATGCAGGACTGAATGTACACAGTGTGTGTGTGTGTGTGTGTGTGTGTGTGTGTGTGTGTGTGTGTAACAAATCCTGACATATATCTTACAGCGTTTAAGGGGAGTGTGTTGAATGCAAAGGGAAAACGGGGACTTTGGAATCAGATCCCCCTCTTGTTCAAATCTTGGCTCTGTTACTTCCTTGCTGGGTGATGCTGGAAAAGTCACTGCACTTCTCTGAACCTCTGACTTCTCATCCAAAAAAATACAGATAAATAATACATACAGGCAGTGTTTCTTTTTTATTGTGATAATAAAAATTTACCATCTTAATCACTTTTAAATCTACTGTTGATGCCATTGAGAGTATTCACATTATTATGCAAACACTAAAGGCCTGATGCACGAAATTCATGCAAGGGGGTTGGCCCTCGCTGTCCCGGCTGCCTCTCAGCCCCGCCCATTGGTCATTCTGGAAGGTCGTTCCACTGACTGGTCTAATTAGCATATTAACTCTTTATTATATAGGATGACCACCATCCACCTCCATGTTAAGCGTGTGAAACACTCCATGCCTCCCACACAGTCAGCACTCATTTGGCATCAGCTCCTTTCAGGATAGGATATATGAATGGACAGAGCGAGATCAGATTCTTAAATAGCCCTTGATATGAGTCTGCTGTAAAAGCTATTTTACCAGCGGGGAGACTGAGTGATTTGAAAATTGATTTGTTATAAGTTGGAAGAAAATTGTGAGGATTAGATTGGGGTTTTGTTCCTATATGAAGACCATAGAAATAAGTGAGCTATTCCCGGGGGTTTTGCTGGGTCTGAGTTTACTACAATTTTAGAATAAACATCGGAAGAGGAATTGCTGAGTAAAGTCTCTGCAGATTACAGTTATCCTGTCTCTTTTTTTGAGGTTCTCAACTGGGGGGTGAGTCTAACCTCTCTGGGGGACATTTGACCAGATGTGGAGTAATTTTTGGTTTTCATGAGTAGGGATAGAGGAGAATGCAACTGGCATTAAGTGGGTTGAGGCGAAGGATGCTGCTGAACTTCATACAAGACAGTTCCCCATAACAAAAAATTACTTGTCCCCAAGTAATGCTAAGATGGAAAACCCCTGTTGTAAACTAATGGTGTTGGGGGTGAATGAACTTTTAGAGACTCTGCTAAGGGATCACAGAGGCCAGAGAAGGGGTATGTGGGTTTCTACCCAGGAAATACAAGGACATCATAGAACAATATGAAAGAGAATGATCTAGACTGGGTCAGGTTTGGCCATAGAGGAGGCTATATTTTTTTGTCTTTTTTAATTTAAATACTTTATTGTTTAAAGTATTATATGAGCCTTCTTTCCCTCCTCCCTCACCATTGACCTCTCCCTGGTCACTCCCACCCCTCAGCACATGCCCTCACCCCGCTACTGTCTGTGTCCATTGGTTATGCTCATATGCATGCATACAAGTCCTTTGGTTGATCTCTTTTTTTTTATTTTGTTTTATTGCTTAAAGTATTACAAAGAGTATTACATATGTCTCCTTTCCCCCCCACCTTGACATTCCCCGGGAGGAGGCCATAATATTGAACATAGTAATCTCCCATTATCCACGAGGGATAAGTTCCTAGATCCCCCAGGGCATGCCTGAAACTGCAAATAGTGTCAAACCCTATATGTGTTGTTTTTCTCCTATATGCACATACTTTCACTTAAAGGAAACACATTACAACTTCTCTTTGGCATATCCAAATTGCCAGCACCACTACTCTTGCACTTTGGGTCCATTATTAGGTAAAATAAGTGTTATTTGAACAAAAGCACTGTGATACCATGTCAGTGGATCTGATAACCAAGTCAGCTACTAAGGGATCAATAGTGGGTAGCACTACAGTGTGGATACACTGGACAAAGGGATGATTCATGTCCCAGGCTGGACGAAACAGGATGGCATGAGATTTAATCATGTTGCTCAGAATGATGTGCAATTTAAAACTTATTGTTTATTCATGAAAATTTTCATTTAATATTTTTGGGTCATGATTGACTGCAGGCAACTGAAGGTAAGGGTGGACTACTGTAATAACAATAGGAACCAACATTGATGACAATGTCCTATGTGTCTGGCACTGTGCTAAGCACTGATCATCCAGCCAGCAATATTTAATGCTTTCTCCTCAAGAGAATTAGTAATAATTTTATAATTATACAATTTATAAATATTATTTAATATATTTAATAATCATATGTATAATGATTTACTACTTATTAAGCACTTGACACATGACAGGCACTACTTAGCTCTTAACATTTATCCCTTCATTTAATCTTCACAACAATGCCTGTGGCCCAAATTACTGCCACCCATTGTATCGATGGAGAAACTGAGGTTGAGTAGCTACCCAAGGTCATGTACAAAGTACTTAAGCTGGGGATCCAAGCTCATTTTAATCTTACTCCTGGGTACACTCTCCTCACCATCAATCAGCCCATGTGCTACATTCCTTCTGCTTGGAACAATCTTCCCTCCTCCAGCTGCCTGGAAAACTCTTACTAGACCTTCAAAACGTAGCTACACTGTTGCCTCCTCTGTGAAACCTTTCCTGATTTGATCCCAGGCAGAGCTCCATCCCCTGGGTATCCAAGGCATTGTGCGTGTGTCTCAATTACATTGCTGATCAGACTATTCTGAAGTGATGTGAACAATGCTCAGTTTCCCTCAAACTCTAAATTTTATAACCACAGGACTAAGTTATCTTACTCTCTTACGTCATTGACTGACTTTGGAAAATGCCAATAGGGCCGCTCATTCCATTTTTGATTGGATTTCACTGTCAGAAAGTTCTTGGTTAGGGTGAACCACACAGCTGGTCTCACTAACATCCACCTCCCAGTAGCAGGAAGCAGTTGGTTCTACCACATCCCCATCCCTCTCACTGAAGCACTTCTGACACTGAGGGCATCTGTCATCTCTCCTAAGAGGCTTCCCTGACCATGGCCTTTGGTGTCCCCAGCCATTTCGTATAGAACATCCTACCCACTTCCCTTACTGTGCTTCCCTCTATCACTAGGTCTTGTCCATCTGTCTCCTTGTTTGTCATTGGTACCCTGATGAAGACTGTAGGGTCCAGGGAAGTGGGGACCATGCCTGAGTGATTCACCTTTGAATGTCTTATGCCCAGTTCAACATGTGACAAATTTTGTTGAATGCATGTGTGAATGGCAGGTTGGGGCTTGAATGTAACAGGAAAATCAGGTTGGTGTGTAATTAAGCACTGCCTTGAAGGCTATCTGAGTGAGGATGGCAGCCTTAAGACAAAGAGCTTCAACAGAATCTACTTGCCTTTAAATGACCTGTCTTGCTGCCTCTTTACCTACCTGCACTTGGGAATAAACATTTCCCTGGTCCTGCAGTGTTCACTGTTGGAATTGTGTGCAGTGTATAGCATCCCAGGACAATCTGGGTTTACCTGGGTGCTTAGAGGTTGCCAAGAGAATTAAGTATTCCTGATTTAGGTATGAGACTCCTTCTTGTCCATGACCATCTTTCTTATCCAGTTGGCAATATTTATTAGAGACTCACAATCTCCCAGGCCTAGTGCCTTACTCTAGCCCTTGAAATTGAGTCAGGCTGCCCACATGTTGCTGCTCTCACATCCAATGCAACGAAATCACCAATAATATGTGAGCTCATTGACAACTGTCCCACCCATCTGACCCCAGGCCATTGTACCCCCAACATGCTGTCACCCAAGTGTCTCTGTGGCTCAAACTCCCTAGATTTACACCTTCAATTTGACCCCAGTGCTGGCTCACATACATTTCTCTTTGCTCTGGATTCTCACCCAGGTATTTGGGCCCAGGCCCATCTCCCTGTTTTCTGGCTTGGATTGTTGCTTTAGCTCCATCATCCCCTATTTCACCTCCCAGCCTTTTAGGAATCTCACCTCTGCTTTGGCTCCAGGACCACTGAGATGAGGAATGTTGAAATGTTCTACTGGGGCCATGTTACTGTCCTTGACTTGGACCTCAAAATCTGGACTACAGGAGTTAGTGGGAAGCTCTTGATTGGCGTGTGGCCAAGTATCTTATTCAGAGATGTGAGTTACTGCTCTCTCATTCCATGACTATGACAAATATCATTAATTGATTGTGCCTTTCCTCCCTACTGATTCTAGCTGCAACCTCAAAACTCTTCTCAAGAAGACACACTAAGCATCCACTACCAATTGATGGCCATTGGCAGGTGGGATGAAACTTATTTGCCATCCCACTCAGCCTTCTTGCCATTGGTCTCCTGCTCTTCCTGCAGCAAGGTTCTATTAGGTAAAAATGGGGGGCGTGAATCAGTCAGTGACCTCTGACTTCCTTCTGGTGGGCCTCTGCAGTCACTCAGGGTCATGTCCACTACTCTTCTCCCTGGTGGCTGCCATGTTCATCGTGGGCCTTCTGGGCAACACTGTTCTGCTCTTCCTGATCTGCATGGACCCCCGGCTCCACACACCCATGTACTTCCTGCTCAGTCAACTTTCCCTCTTTGATGTTGGTTTCCCCCTGGTCACCATCCCTAAGATGGCATCAGACTTCCTGCAGGTAGAAAGTTCCATCACCTTTGGGGGTTGTGCAGCTCAAATATTCTTCCTTACGCTTCTGGGTGTGGCTGAGGGCATCCTGTTGGCTCTCATGTCCTATGATCGCTATGTTGCTGTGTGCCACCCGCTGCGGTATCCTGTGCTTATGAGGCGCCAGGTGTGCCTGCTCATGGTGGGCTGCTCCTGGACGGCTGGTGTGCTCAACGCCTCCATCCAGACCTCCATTACTCTGCACTTTCCCTACTGTGCCTCCCACACCGTGGACCACTTCTTCTGTGAGGTGCCAGCCCTGCTACAGCTCTCCTGTGCAGACACCTCTGCCTATGAGTTGGCGCTGTCCATCTCAGGGGTGCTGATCCTTATGCTTCCCCTTTCCCTCATCGCCATCTCCTATGGCCACGTGTTGAGAGCCGTTCTACGCATGCGCTCAGAGGAGGCCCGACACAAGGCTTTCACCACCTGCTCCTCTCATATCACAGTCGTGGGGCTATTTTATGGCGCAGCAGTGTTCATGTACATGGTACCAGGGGCCTACCATAGCCCACAACAGGACAATGTGGCCTCCCTCTTCTACAGTGTTATCACCCCCATGCTTAACCCTCTCATCTACAGTCTGAGGAACCGGGAAGTCCGAATGGCTTTGGTCAAATTGATCAGCAGATCTGGGCTCAGGCCAAAGTGATGACCACACAGGGGGCTGCTGGTGTGATCTCAACAGTCTTGCATCCCATCCATCACCTCAAAGCACCCACTTGAGATGCAGCTGCTAAGACCTTATGTTAAAGGCTAAGTGTCCAGTTTCTTCTCATCCCATGACTACCTGGGTTCATGTTTTCTCCCATGGGCTAGTGGAAATCAACATTAGCAGCCCCAATCACTTTTAGTATATTCTTCCCCTAATTTTTAGTACTATTTATATGAATGCAAGGCCCTACTTTGTAAAGTTAAGATCTTCCTGCTAACGAATGTTTTCACCTTCCCAGACTGTCTTGATAAAACACAACAAACTGTGTGGCTTAAACAACAGAAATTTTCTTTCTCACAGTTGTGGAGGCTGGGATGCCTAAGATCAAAGTACTGGCTTATTCTATTCTTGGTGAGGGCTCTCTTCCTGGCTTGTAGACAGCTGCCTTGCACTGTGTCAAGTGGCAGAGAGAGTGCTCTGATGTCTCTTCCTCTTCTTATAAGTGTATTGGGCCTATGTGATTGGGGCCCTGCCATTATGATCTCATTTAACCTTTATCACCTCCACACAGGCTTTATCTCAAATACATTCACATTCGTGGTTAGGGTTTCAATATATGAATGTGGGTGTGACACAAATATTCAGTCCCTAACAGTGAATTAATATTATTATTAATAACAGTAATTATTAGTTATAATAAAGATATTTTTATAAATAATATATAAATAATAATAATTATAAATACTAAGTAATTATAATAAGGGAATATTGGTAAATATAATTATATTAGTAAAATTAACATTTGTTGACTATTTGACAGTTGTCATTTTATCCTCTCAGCAGCTTTGTGATGGAGGAACTGTGATTTTTTATGTGTATGGGGGAAAAAATGAGTCTTTATAGAGAAAGAGTAACTCACCAATGGTTGCACATGGGGAAGTGGCAGAACTGGTAGCTGAACCCAGGGTTTTCTATTGGTAAAGACAGTTCTTTAAACAACTTTCCTTTATTCACTGTTGAGAAGATGACTGCAGTGGGTTGTTTGCATGTGTTGGATATTTGGACCAAGAAACATCAGTGACCATCAAATTCTGGATAATGTAGCCCTAGCTGGTTTGGCTCAGTGGACTGAAGGGTCTCAGGTTCAATTCCAGTCAAGGGCACATGCCTGGGTTGCAGGCTCAATCCCTAGTAGGAGGCGTGCAGGAGGCGGCCGATCGATGATTCTCTCTCATCATTAATGTTTCTATCTCTCTCTCCCTCTTCCTTCCTCTCTAAAATCAATAAAAATATATATATTTTTTAAAATCCGGGGTAATGTAAATGGTAATGGGGTCAAACTCCATGGTATATTAAAAACATGTTAAAACTGGGAGAGATATTAGATATCTATTCTCTATCAAGGAGTGACTATTAAGACTTTTTATTTTAATCATTTCATTTTATTTTTCACTGAAGAATAATTGGGAATAACTGACGAACATAATTATATATATTAAAATTATAAAATGTGACAATTTTATATACATATACATGTGAATCAAGGTAATTAACACATCTATTATTTCACAGTTAATTTTTTTTTTGTAGTGAGAATGCCTAAGATCTACTGTCAGCAAATTTCAAGTATACAATAACATTATTAACTACAGTCACCATGCTGTATATGAGATCCTCAGAATTTATTTTTCTTTAACTAAAAATTTATACCCTTTGACCTACATTACCCCATTTCTCCCATCCGGAGCAACCACTATTCTATTCTTTATTTCTATAAAATCAGCTTTTGTTTCCCCTAAAGATTCCACATTTAAGTGATACCATACAATATTTGTCCTCTGTCTGGCTTATTTCACTTAGCATAATGCTCTCTAGATTCATTCATGTTGTCATAAATGGCAGGATTTTCTTCATTTTATGGCTAATATTCTAATATATACATATACACAAATATACCACATTTTCTTCAT
This sequence comes from Myotis lucifugus, assembly GCF_000147115.1. Lineage (NCBI taxonomy): Eukaryota > Metazoa > Chordata > Mammalia > Chiroptera > Vespertilionidae > Myotis > Myotis lucifugus. The sequence continues at coordinate 53,184 of NW_005871510.1, forward strand.
TCATTCACCCACAGGCCATATAGGTTGTTTCCTAGTTATTGTGAATAATGCTGCAATAAACATGGATGTGCAGATACCTCATCAAGATACTAATTTCACTTCTGTCAAGGCCTATTGAATGATTTGGAGAGGCAGGGAGATTACAAGTTCGATTCCCGGTCAAGGCACATGCCCGAGTAATGGGCTCAATCCCCAGAGGGGGGCATGCAGGAGGCAGCCAATTGATGTTTCTCTAGCATTGGTGTTTCTATCTAACTCTCCCTCTCCGTTCCTCTCTGTGAAATCAATTTTATCAAATCACATGACTACACTCTAACCTAAAATTGACATATATCAAATTTATTACAACTATTTATTAATATGAAAAATAGGGGGGGGAAAGGCTCCGATTCCCATCACCTCTAAAAAAGAACTTTGTCAGAGAAAAAGATACAATATGTGGACAAACAGGGGCCACATATTAAACCTGACAAGCTTAGGGGAAGCCTGCATGATGGCCTTACAAACTCAGAAACTGAAAGTAACCACATAGGATGGTCTGAATTTAAAACTTTCTAACTTGCCCGACCAGCATGGCTCAGTGGTTGAGCAGTGACCTATGAACCAGGAGGTCACAGTTTAATTTCCGATCAGGGCACATGCCCGGGTTGCAGGATCAATCCCCAGTGGGGGATGTGCAGGAGGCAGCCAATCAGTGATTCTCTTTCATCATTGATGTTTCTATCCCTCTTGCCCTCTCCCTTCCTCTCTGAAATCAACAAAAATATATTTAAAAACAAACAAACAAAAAACCTTTCTAACTAAAAGCAGTAAGTACATGGTAGGTAGTCATGTTCTAGGCCAGTGTTTTTTCCTAACAAAGGTCAATCTTTATCTTAACTGGGACTGTCTGTTGTCTTTTGCATCTATCAGACCTGATAACAGTACCTTTGGAATATCAAAGTCATTTCTTTTTTTTCTGAACCCCTCAAAGCACAACAGCTGAACCAGACCAGAGACCACAAATCCTCTCAATGTTATTATCATGTTAATTAACTGTTTACTATCCTATACCCACCTATGTAAAAGAAATATGCTTCTTTTTATCTCATCCCACTGGCCACTAGGAAAATCCAAATACCAAACTGTCCTTTTCCATGGGCCTTCAACATAGAACAAGTAAAACATTTTAAATAAATTTAACCTAACTATATCTAAAAAAATACACTTCAATTCACCCATGGATCTAACAGACTTCAAAATCAAGAGAAAATATTTTTAGAATATATTTATTTAGCCTTGGCCGGTGGCTAGGTTGGCTGGAGCATTGTACTGTACACCAAAAGGATGCAGGTTTCATTCCTGGTCAGGGCACATACCAAGGTTGCGGGTTTGATCCCCTATCAGGTTGCATATGGGAGGCAACCAATTGGTGTTTCTCACAACGATGTTTCTATCTATCTCCCTTTCTGTCTCTAAAAATCAATAAAAACATTCTCAGATGTGGATTGAAATAAATAAATAGCCAATGCTCTAAAAAAAGAATTATCAAATTTATTGGGGGACATTAATAAAATTATACAGCTCTGAAATACACATTTCTACAATATATCATCTGTATATTGTATTTTGTGTTTACCACCCCAAGTCAAGTCTCCTTCTATCACCATTTATCCCTCATTTACCCTCTTCTACCTCCCCCACCCCCCTTCCTTCTGGCAATCACCATACTGTTTTCTGTGTTCATGAGTCTTTTTTTTCTTTGCTTACTCCCTTCACCCTTCTCATCCAGCCCTCAACAACTTCGTCTCCAACACCCATCAGTGTGCTCTCTATACCCATGAGTCTGTCTCCATCCACTCTGTTAGTTTATATTGTTCATTAGATTCCACATATAAGTGAAATCATATGATATTTGTCTTTCTCTGACTGGCTTATTTCACTTATAATACTCTCAAGGTCCATCCGTGCTGTCACAAAGAATAAGATTTCCTTCTTTTTTATGGCTGAGTAATATTCCATTGTATAAATGTACCACAGCTTTTTTTAAATTGAATTTATTGGGATGACAGTGGTTAACAAAATTATATAGGTTTCAGGTACACTATTCTACATATATTATCTACATATTGAATTGTGTGCTTACCACTCCTAAAAAATATTTTTTATTTAAAAGTTTAAATTAAGATATTTTTTAAAAACATTATATCATTCAATCTTATGTATTATTGTTTAAAAAAACCTCATTATCTCATGTGATACATTTCTGAAAGTAATTAGTAGAAATCCACGGTCTAATGACGCACTATAAAAAGAGGTTCAATAAACATAATATATTTGCACCATTATTTATAACTTATGTTGAAAGTTTTCTGGCACATTATACATAAACTAGTGGCCCAGGGCACGAAATCTATGCACATTAAAAGGGAATTAGAGGAAATACTTTAATATTGCTATTTGCCCTTTCTCTATAATACAAGTGTCAGAGATGAAAGAAAATTAGTAAAATGTATATGAAAATCTCCCTCCTGTCAGAGTCTGGGGCACACCACAGGACCCAGAGTCAAGTCCCTGCCCACCCACACACGCCCTGAAATTGCGCGAGACCCAAACCTGGACGGCCCCACCCCCGTCAAGCCCCGCCAGGCGGGGGGCGCAGCCTCAGGTTCCCCATCAAGCCCCACTGGGCAGGGGGCACAGCCTCAGATTCCCCCAGCATGATGGCGCGACGACCATTTCCATATTAGCTCTTTATTATATAGGATTAATTTGCATCAAGCTTTCTCATGTTAACACGTTTATTTTTGTGCGGGAGTTTTCACATGTAAGAATGTGGATCAATTCAAGTCTTTCCCATACTGTATACATTCAAGAATATTAATCTAGTGAGTCCTTTCATGCTTTTGATAGAATCTATTATAACTGAAGCGTTTCCCAAATTCTGCACATTTCTATAATTTTTCTTCAGTGTGCACTGTCATGTGTCTTCAAAAGTTTGTGTGATCTCAATAAAGGCTTTCTACCTTTCTTATATTCACAGGGTTTCTCTCTAGTATGAGCTCTTTCAGGTCTTTGTAACAAACTGGGATCTCTGTAGACTTTTCCACATTGTTTTCATTCACAGGGTCTCTCTCCAGTATGAGCTCTTTGGTGTCTTTGTAAGGAACTGGGATCTGTGTAGGCTTTATCGCATTGCATATATTCACAGGGTTTCTCTCCAGTACGAGTCCTTTTGTGTCTTGATAAGAAACTTTGATATCTGTAGGCTATGCCACACTCTTTATATTCAAAGCATTTCTTTCCAGGGTGAGTTGTCTCCTGTCTTCAGATATAACCAAGACACTTCAACGCTTCACTACGTATTTTACATTTATGGGCTTCCCTGTGGTTGAATGCTTCCATGAGTTTTTTGGGAACAGTGCTACCTATAGACTGCCACACTGTTTACATTCATAGGGTTTCTCTCCAGTGTGAGCACTTTCCTGGGCTTTTAAGGAACGGTGATGCTTGTCGGCTTTACTACATTTTTACATTCATAGAGTTTCTCTCCAGCATGTACTTTTTTATGTTTTGGAAGTGAACTGGAATAAGTGAATGCTTTGCTACATATTTTACACTTATAGGGTTTCTCTCCAGTGTGAGTTCTTCCATGTATTCGAAGATCACCGAGATACCTAAATGCTATGCTACATATTTTACATTCATAGGGTTTCTCTCCAGTGTGACTTCTTTCATGTCTTCGAAGTTCACTTGGATACCAAAATGCTGTGCTACAAATTTTACATTTATGCGATTTCTCTGCAGTGTGAGAACTTTTGTGTCTCTTTAAGGACCTGTAAGATATGTAGGCTTTACCACATTTCTTACATTCATAGGGCTTCTCTCCAGTATGAACTCTTTCATGTATTTGAAAAGACCAGTGGTCTCTGTAGACTTTAGCACATATTTTACATTCATAAGGTTTCTCTCCAGTGTGAGTTCTTCCATGTCTTCGAAGATTACTGAGATAACTAAATGCTATACTGCATATTTTACATTCATAGGGTTTCTCTCCAGTGTGCGTTATTCTGTGTACTTTAACATTTCTGGAAGACCTGAAGACTTTACCACATATTTTACATTCATAAGGATTTCCTCCATTGTGGGTTCTTTCATGTTTTTCCAACCAGTTTAGATAACTAAAGGCTTTATCACATTCTTTACATTTATATGGCTTCTTTGCATCTTTTTGAAATTCATATGTTTTTTGTCCAGTGTGACATCTGTAGTGCTTACTAAGCAATGACTGAAATACAAAGACTTTTCCACATACTCTGCATTCGTGTTGTTTCACTCTGGTGGTTTTTTTGTTCAGACTGAGATTTGAAATAAGGCTGAAGTTTTCTCCATAATGACTAACCTCTTTACTTTCACAGAATTTCTCTACCATTGGATTTCTGTAAAAAATGAGAAGCACATTATTAATGATTTCTTTACTCATGATATTTATTATGATTTATAGGTAAAGCATAGGTATTCTGCCTTGTCTGAAAATAAATTGTGTAATACTTTCCAAGAAAACTTCACCCTTGCAATCATCAAACTGTGATATTCATATATAGAATTTATTAATACTGTTTTTAAGTGAATATTTTGCAAATACTGAGCATGTATATTACATCGAAGAGAGTATTTTTAAAATTTTTTCTAAGAAGAAATACATATGAAGCAGGGTTTATTTGTTTTGTTTGCTATTTTTAAAATTTCATAACACACTAGAATTCTCCCATAAGACACTGCTTTCTATTGTGAGTGTGTCTCACCTTAATTTTCTCCTCTGGTTTTTGTACTGATCTTCAATGTCATGTTCTTCCCATCTTTTACCTAAAATGCAGACCCAGAAAAATGTTTCCAAAGAACTAAAATGATTTTTAAAAATTATTAATTATTATCATAGAGTTTCTCTCCAGCATTACATTCTAGATTCATGATGAGCTGTGCTCATGCCTAGATTATTTACCGCCATCATCCATCTCTACATTACAGATCTTAGAACAATACTGGTGAGCAAGAAACACTTGTCCTCTAATTGACAAATGAAGGAATTTCATCATTCTTACCTATGGAGGCCAGGTTCCTGAAGGTTTCCCTCATCACATCTCTGTAGAGTTTCTTCTGTGAAGGATCCAGTAAAGACCACTCCTCCAGAGTGAACTTCACAGCCACATCCTCAAAGGCCACTGAGTCCTAAAACACCCCAAATACAGGTAGAGTAGGATATGTGAAACTGATAGCACTGGACATCTAGACTCCATTTATAGGAAGGTAACGTATGATTCTCTCATCTACAAACATCTCATCTATGACTTGATCATCAGAAATGTAGTCTCTGTTCATACCACTTTGAACACCTGGAAATTACTTACACATTCTTACTGTAGTTACAATGCATCTTATTTTTCTGTAACAACAGGGTCTTGACCATGTTGGGTAATAACAGGAATGCCATACAGATGAAATATATATTATCATTTTAAGAATTAAAATTTGCAAAAATAATTATTTCATCTGTTTTATTATTACCCACTATTCACAGCAATCCACAAAGCAGAGGGTTAAATCTGCATGGAGTTTTAATTAATAAAACATAGTGAAAAATTGAAAGCTTTTCCTCCTGTTAGCATCACCAAACATGAGAGTCCAGGAGGCCTGTGAAAATTACTTCCAACAAAGCAAGCTGACCATGTCGTTCTCTAGTCCTTTACCCTAATCAGGGGCAGCTGGCTCAGTGTAAATATGCTTGTGAAGAAGCACTGTTGTAATTTGTGTAGTATTTATCACAGACTCAGTGCTTCCTTCTCTCTATTCAGTTTAATGGGGCTGGAGAGTTATTTGGAGCTTAAAGGTCAGACACAAGAAGGAGGCCTAACAAGTTACTCCATAAATCTCTGTACATGTGAGCTCAGGTTGCTTCCAACCAAATTTTAATTGGCCGGGCGAGCTCTTCCCAGTCAAACCCTAACAGGGCACCCTGGGCCTCACTGCCCTTGAGGAACAGGTTCAGAGCTGCAGATTCAAGGGAGTTCATTGAGGTCCATATGGTCTGATGGTGAATTTGGCCATGATTACAGAACACATCAAAGATTCAACACTACTTCCTTCTAAGAACACATGATTTCTGTTCTCCAATTTCAGGAGGAAAATCTTCCTGACAAGTCACTCTAGAGCAGTGGTTCTCAACCTTCCTAATGCCGCGACCCTTTAATACAGTTCCTCATGTTGTGGTGACCCCCAATGTCATTGATACAAATTGAACATAATTAAAGCATAGTGATTAATCACAAAAACAATATGTCATTATAAATGTGTTTTCCGATGGTCTTAGGCGACCCCTGTGAAAGGGTCATTCAACCCCCAAAGGGGTCGCAACCCACAGGTTGAGAACCGCTGCTCTAGAGGCTGCTCTGCCACATTCTGATGTGACACTTATGGAACTTCAGAGCTGCCAGTCTCAATCTCATCAAAAAGAAAAAAACAGCAACACGTGAAATAAACAACTCTTCTTAGACTCAGCAGACCTGTGAGGTTACAGGGAAAATGGTATCTCCAGTGTCAGGAAAGAGAACAGATGGTATCTTGAGATACGCCCCAAATATTCTGTTCTTAACAAGGCCTGAACTAAAAAAATCCATTTCACAGGAGTCTAATGCAAAGACAATAGAAAACAAAAATGACAGAACACAATATCCATAAAAATTAAAACAACCTTCCTTAACATGAGGATTAAAATACCTGAAAAAAGGAAAGACTGAAAAAAAACACCAATTGAAGTAATAATCACCAAACTTTTCTAAAATTAATGACAGATGACACACTGTAGATCCAGAAAGCTCTAAATCACGAAACATGAAAAATACCAAAAATGCGGGAAACCATAAAAATACTAAAGGAATCCAAAGTCAACAAAATCTCAGACATATGCCGAAGCAATTTCTTCACCGATAAAGCTCCCAGGGCATTGGAAACTAAAGAGAAAATAAACAAATGGGACTACATCAGCGGTTCTCAACCTGTGGGTCGCGACCCCTTTGGGGGTCGAACGACCCTTTCACAGGGGTCGCCTAAGACCATCGGAAAACACATATATAATGACATATTGTTTTTGTGATTAATCACTATGCTTTAATTATGTTCAATTTGTAACAATGAAATTGGGGGTCACCACAACATGAGGAACTGTATTAAAGGGTCGCGGCATTAGGAAGGTTGAGAACCACTGGATTACATCAAAATAAATAGCTTCTGCACAGCAAAAGAAACCATCAACAAAACAACAAGAAAGCCCACTGCATGGGAGAACAGATTTGCCAATGTTATCACTGATAAGGGTTTAATCTCCAACATTTATAGGGAACTCATACAACTCAACAAAAGGAAGATAAACAATCCAATCAAAAAATGGGCAAAGGACCTAAATAGACACTTTTCAAAAGAGAACATCAGAAAGCCAAGAGACATATAAAAACATGCTCAAAGTCACTAATCATCCAAGAGATGCAAATCAAAACAACAATGAGGTACCATCTCACACCTGTCAGAATGGCTATCATCAACAAATCAACAAACGACAAGTGCTGGAGAGGATTCGGAGAAAAGGGAACACTCGTGCACTGCTGGTGGGAATGCATACTGGTGCAGCCACTATGGAAGACTGTATGGAGTTTCCTCAAAAAGTTAAAAATGTAATTCCCATTTGACCCAGTGATCCCACTTCTAGGAATATATCCCAAGAAACCAGAAACACCAATCAGAAAGGATATATGCATCCCTATGTTCATAGCAGCACAATTTACCATAGCTAAGATCTGGAAACAGCCTAAGTGCCCATCAACAGATGAATGGATTAGAAAACGGTGGTACATCTACACAATGGAATACTATGCTGCTTTAAAAAAGAAGGAATTCTTACCATTTGCAACAGCATGGATGGAACTGGAGAGCATTATGCTAAGTGAAATAAGCCAGTCAATGAAAGAAAAATACCACATGATCTCACTCATTTATGGATGATAAAGACCATTATAAACTGATGAACAAAAATAGATACAGAGGCAGAGCAGCATCGAACAGACTGTCAAACTACAGAGGGAAGACCAGGGAGGATTGGAGGGTTAGGGGGGGGAGACGGGTAAGAGATCAACCAAAGGACTTGTATGCATGCATATAAGCATAACCAATGGACACAAGACACTGGGGGTTAGGGGAGGCCAGGGGAAGGTCAAGGGGTAAAAAAAGGAGATATATGTACTACTCTTTGTAATATTTTAAGCAATAAAACAAAATTTTAAAAAAATACCAAAAATGCATGCAAAAGTGTATTGTTTTCAAATTAGACAAAAATCAAAGAAAAAGAGAACATATTGAAAGAGGCCAGAGGGTAAAACACACCTTAGATAAAGAAAAACAAAGATAAATTAAATTCAACTTGTTTTCAGAAACTATGCAAGAAAGACCAGATTGTAATAAAATATCAAACATTTTTAAATAAAAAAATAACATCTGTAAAATTCTGTATCAAGGAAAATAATATTTCATAAAAAAATAAATAAGGACTTTCTAAGACAAAAATTGAGGGAATTTGCCCTACCCAGTTTGGCTCCGTGGATAGAGTGTCAGCCTGAAGACCCAAGGATCCTGGGTTTGATTCTGGTAAAGCGCACGTACCTAAGTTGCCAGCTCCTCCCCAGCCCGGGCCCTGGTCGGGGTTCGTGCAGTAGGCAACCAATTGATGTGTTTCTCTCACGTCGATATTTCTCTCTGTCTTTCCCTCTTTCTTCCACTCGCTCTAAAAAATCAATGGAAAACATCATCGGGTGAGGATTAAAAAACACAAAAATTGAGGGAATTTGTCATTAGTACAGCTACTTTAAATTAAATGTTCAAAAGTTCATCAGAAAGAATATAAGTAATGAAGATGTAGGGTTAGAAAAGGAAGAAATTAAGGTAATTTTTTTCGTGTCATATAACACATGATGCTTTGTTTAAAAAATATTAGCAATAATGTGTTTGGTACTATAAGCTTATGGGTAATGAAAATAAATGACAATGTGACAAGGGACACTGACGGGAGAACTGGGAATACTGTGGTAGGAGATACTTGCACAAGCAGTGAAGTGGTACAGTGTGATTCGACAGATATAGGTTAGTTGCAAATATGTACTCAAAGCTCAAGGGAAACCACTAAAAGAGTACCTTTTTTTTAACTGTGTGACTGATATGCTGAGAGAGGGGGAAAAAAAACAATTAAGTAAAATCCTCAGTTAAAGCCAAAGAAGGTAGAAAAATGTTGAAAACAAAAGGTAACAAAGAACAAAAGCAACAAATAGAAAACAGTAAAAGATCTGGTAAATATTAATCCAAATGCACCAGTAGCCACTTTTAATCATCAATGGTCTCAATACAATTGAACAATACAGAAATATCAGATTTTAAACCACACTGTCATGTTGTCCATAAGAAACACACTTTAAATATGAAGACACAGATGGATGAAAGGTAAAGGAAGAGAGAAAATGCCAACAGAAATCAATGGACAGATGTATGAATTATAGATAATAAAGATTTCAAACCAAGGAAAACTCAGAGATAAAGAGGAACATTACATAATATCTCCAAGAGGGCATAGCAATCTTTTAGGTTTGTATGCATAACAACACAAGTCAAACTACATACATAAGGTAAGAGCTGATAGAATGTGGAGAAATACATGAGTCCACAACTGTGGCTGGAGCATTCAACAACCCCTTATCATCCTATATAATAAAGAGCTAATATGCAAATTGTCATCATGCCCTCACGCCATCACGCCTTAATGGCTCAGACACTCAACACTGGGGAGAGAGATATGGGGACCAGCCAGGCACAAATGAGCTCAAGAGAGAGGAATGGGGACCAGCCAGGCTGCGACCCCGGAGAGGGACAAGCCGCCAGCCCCGTGGTCCCAAGCGCCAGCGGCTGGGTCTGCACCTGCGGCCCAGGAGAGGGACAAGCCGCCCGCTCCATGGTCCCGAGTGCCAGAGGCTGCATCTGCACCTGCGGCCCAGGAAAGGGACAAGCCACCCGCCCTGTGGTCCCAGGCGCCAGTGCCTGTGGCTGCAGCCCAAGAGAGGAACAAGCCGCCCCACCCCGTGGTCCCAAGCGCCAGCGGCTGTGTCTGCACCTGTGGCCTGGGAGAGGGACATGCTGCCCGTCCTGCAGTCCCCTGCGGCTGCGGCTGCGGCTGCGGCTGCAGCTGCGGCTGGTCTCGGCGAAGTCAGCCCGGGTCCTGGGTGCCTGCAGCCAGCCAGAGGGAGGGAAGCCCGGGTCCCAGGTGCCTGTGACCTGCCGCAGGAGGGAATCCTGGGTCCTGGGTATGGGGCAAGGCAGAGGTGGTTAGGGGCAATCAGGCCAGCAGGGGAGCAGTTAGGGGCGATCAGTCCAGTAGGGGAGCAGTTAGGGGCGATCAGGCAGGCAGAGGTGGTTAGTGGTGATCAAGCAGGCAGGCAGAGGGGTTAGGGGCGATCAGGCAGGCATGCAGGCAAGCAGTTAGGAGCCAGCGGTCCCGGATTGCGAGAGGCAGTCGGACATCCCCCGAGGGGTCCCGGATTGGAGAGGGTGCAGGCCGGGCTGAGGGACCCCCCTCCCCATGCACGAATTTCGTGCACCAGACTTCTAGTTAATTATAAATTCCAGTAGGGAGAAAATCAGGAAAGACAGAGTGGAACAGAGCAGCACTATGAAATAACCGGATTTAGTTTTAACCTATGGAATACTTCATGCAACAACAGCAGAATACACATTCACCAAGACAGAACACATCCTGAGACATAGAGCATACCTTACACATTTCAAAGAACTAAAATCATACAAAATATGCTTAGACCACACAGTAATTAGTGTAGAAATCTATAATAGAAAGATAGTTAGAAAATCCCCAATATATGGAGATTCAACAACACACTTCTAAATAATAAACAAGATCAAAAGAGAAGTCAAGAAAATTTATAATTATTTTTAATTTTAATTAAATTTTTAAAATTTTATTTTAGAGAAAGGAAGGGAGGGACAGAAGGAGGTAAAGAGAGAGAGAGAGAAACATCAATTGGGTGGGGGATGGTGGGCATTGAGGGGGTAAGGACACATATGTAATACCTTAATCAATAAACAAAATAAATTAAAAATAAAATGGTTAAAAAGACAAAAAAAAAACATCAATTGGGGCATAGGTAAACATCTATACTCACAGCCTCCAACAACCACATCAAAATTATAAATAAATACAGAATAATCATCATTCAGAACCACCTAAAAGCTGGCTGAATGGAAATCCTACAACTAGAGAAGTAAAGAAGAAAACACATTGAGACTGGTGGGGGGGGGGGGGTGGAGGCGCAGAACCAGCTGGTATGCTGTTTTTTATAATCAGGAGGTAGATAGTCTCTGCAGAGGCCACCCGTGAGGAGCAAGGGGTCCCAGCCCCACACCAGACCCCCAGCCCAGAGTTCCAGAACTGAAGAGAAGTCCTTGTAACTGTGAACTGTAAAAACCAGCGGCATTGTGGCTGCTGGAGACCCAGGTGTTCCATTTAAAGGGCTAGCGCATGAACTTATTACTCAGACTCCCAGCACCAGGTGGCTTTGGGGGACCCAGATACATACGTGGAGAAACTAGATTGTCTGGCCTGGGGGCAGCTTTATCCCAGACAGGGGTGATTGCAAGGATCATTGTTCCTGTGCTGGAACTTCCCCTGTCGCAGGGCTGACTGGCAGCCATATTTGCGTCTCCATCAGCATGGAGAACACTGTTTGCTCCACCCTGGGGATTCCTTGAGACCCCACCCCATCCAACTTGCAGCTCCACCCAAGCTGTTTGCAGCACCTGTTCCATATGAATGGCCTGTCCTGCCTCAGGCTTCAGACGTTACTAAAATCTCTCAAACAAGATACAGCTGGTAACAGCATGCCCCAAACCTATTAATAAAAGGCCCAAGACCAAGCACTAGCACCAGCCTGCCTTGCTTCACAGCTGGGCCTCGTCTAGACACCTCCAAGCCCAGTACAAATAGCAAGTAGCAGCCGTCTACAGATCCCACTGTATCTCCTGCCAGGTGGCCCCAGGTGGCCCCAGATGGTGGCTGACTTTGCACTTCCCTGGAGGCCCTAGAGCCAGTGCACCTGGTGGACAGCTTCAAACCATAGCAGATTACAACTCTACACATGCACAAGCAACCTACTCAAGAGGCAAACTCAATAAGCACCAAAACCCCAATGAAGCAAGTCCTGCTCCATAGAGGTGTTTCCTCCCACTGTAGTTGCAGCTGGTCCTCACAGCCTGGAAGTCAACTCCTCCCAGTGACGCCAACAGCAATGAAGGCTCAACTACAAGACTATGCACACAGCCCACACAGGGGTACACCTAGAGTGTTCAGCTCAGGTGAGTGGGGTGGCTGAGCCACTGGGCCCTACAGGACACCTAATATATAAGGCCACTCTACCAATTCCTAGGAGACATAGCAGTTCTACCTAATACACAGAAAGAAAGAGATGCAGCCAAAATTTGGAGACAAAGAAATATGTCACAAATGAAAGAAATGGAAGCAAGCAAACTACTGGATACAGAGTTCAAAACCATGGTTATAAGGTTACTCACAGATCTTCATGATACTTTCAAGGATCTTAGTGAGAATGCCAAAGACATAAAAAATGACCAGTCAGAAATTAAGCATACACTAACTGAAATAAATAATAATTTACATAGATTCAACAGTAGAGGATTCCAAGAATCAAATCAACAATTTGGAGTATGAGGAAGCAAAAAACACCCAATCAGAAGAGAAAAAAAAAAAGAATCCAAAAATATGAAGATAGTGTAAGGAGCCTCTGGGACAACTTCAAGCATACCAACATTTGCATTATGGAGTGCCAGAAGAAGAGAGAGCGCAAGATATTAAAAACCTATCTGAAGAAATAATGACAGAACACTTCCCCTACCTGTGAAAGAAATAGACTTACAAGTCCAGAAAGTGCAGAGAGTTCCAAACAAGAGGAACCCAAAGAGGCCGATACCAAGACACACCATAATTAAAATATCAAGGGTTAAGACAAAGAAAGAATCTTAAAAGCAGCCAAGAGAAAAGCAGTTAGTTACCTACAAGAGAGTGCCCACAAGACTGTCAGCTGATTTCTCAACAGAAACTTGCAGGCCAGAAGGGAGTGGCAAGAAATATTCAAAGAGGTGAATAGTAAGGACCTACAACCAAAGTTACTCAACCCAGCAAAGCTCTCATTTAGAATTCAGGGTCAGATAAATAGCTTTACAAACAAGAAAAAGCTAAAGGAGTTCATCACCATCAAACCAGTATTACATGAAATGTTGAAGGGTATTCTTTAAGAAGAGGAGGAAGTGGAAGAGGAAGAATAAGAGATAAAAATATGAACAATAAAATGGCAACAAATACGTATCTATCAACAAATCTAAAAATCAAAATAAATGAACAAGAAATCTAATGAACAAAATAAACTGTTGAATAAAATGGAACCGGAGGCACGGAAGCATGAACAGACTGACGAATCTCAGAGTGAAGGGGGAGGGGGCCAGGAAGAGATTAACCAAAGATCTTACTGTGTCTATGGACACAGACAGTAGAGTGGTGAAGGGGCAGGTGGGAACCTGGTGGAGGGGGCAATGCGGGAGAAAAAAGGGGGACATCCGTAATACTCTCAACAATAAAGATTTTGGGGGGGAAAAAAACAAAACATTAATTGGTTCCTCCAGCACACACCCCAACTGGAGATCAAACCCAAAACCTGGGTGTGTGTACTGACCAGGAATCGAACCTGCTGCCTTTTGGTGTATGGATGATGCTCCAAAGGAGCCACACTGGCCAGGCAATTAAAAATTATTTTTAACTAAGTAAAAATAAAAACACAACCTATACAATTTTGTGAGATACAGCAAAGTGTGCTTACAGTGAAATTTATGCAATTGAACAAATATATTAAAAACTGAAAGATCTGTAACCAATACTGTAAGCATCTACTTCAGGAAACAATAAAAAAAATGAGCTAATTAGACCCAATGTAAGCAGAATAAAAGAATATGTGAAAAAGTAATGGAGAAAAAAAAATTTAAAGCTGCTTCTTTGATGAGATTAGTAAAATTGATAAACATGTAGACTAGATAACTAAGAAAAGTGGGAAGACAGAAATTATTAATGTCAGAAAGTAAAGAAGGGGAAACTAAAAATTTTTTTAAAAAAGGATTTGAGCCCTAGCTGGTTTGGCTCAGTGGATAGAGTGTTGGCTTGTGACTGAGGGTCCTGGGTTTGATTCCAGTTATGGGCACATGCTCGACCCCCATTGGGGGGCATGCAAGAAACAGTTGATCAGTGATTCTCATCATTGATGTTTCTATCTCTCTCTTCCTCACCCTTTCCAAAGTCAATAAAAATATATTTTTTAAAGGATTTGATAAAATTGAATATTTGCTTGTGATAACCAACTAGCAACAGAAGGAAACTTCCACTTTTTGAGATAGAACATATTCAAAACCTGTAGCTAAATTAATCACATTTCTTCCTTATGACATGATTGTCTATGTGAAACACCAGAAAGAGCCAACAACAACAGAGAGAACTCCTGGAATTAATAAAAGAGTAACCCACACAAATATACTCAACTGATCTTTGACAAAACAGGCAAGACAATTCAATGGGGGAAAAAAGTATTTTAACAAATAATGCTGGAAATCATGAGTATCTACATATAAATGCACATACAGAAAATGAATGTAGACACAGGCCTTACACCTTTAACAAAAATTCATTCAAAACACATCACAGATCTATATGTAAAATGCAAAGGTAATAAACTTCTACAAGATAACACAAGAAAATCTAGGTACAAATAAATCAACAATGTGGTGTCACTCACTGCACTCTTATTAAATGGCTCAAATTCTAAATACTCAAACACCATATACTGGTGGAGATGTAAAGCTGGAAATAATCCTAATTCATTGCTGGTGGGAATGGAATTGGACATGTCTACAGTGGAGACAGGAACTTTCTTTTAAATACTTTTAAAATATTACAATTTCTTGTAATACTTGTACTACAATTAGTAAGATCCAGCAATCACACTCCTTGTTATAGACCTAACCAATTGAAACCTAATGTTCACACAAAAACCTATACATATTTGTAGACACTTTGTTCATGATTGGCAGAAGTTAGAGTTCAGCAAGATGTCCTTCAAGAGACAAACAGACAACTGGTAAGTCCATGCAATGAAATGGGGTATTAAGCCATGAAAACACACGGAAAAACTCAAAAGTACTTTGCTAAGTGAAAAAAGCCAATCTCACAAGGCTACACACTGTATAAATTCTAAGTATATGACAATCAGGGACACACACACAAAAACATGAGCCAATAAAAAGGCCTCTGGGTTTAAAGGATTTAGGGGTTGAAGGAAGAAATGATCGACTAGGTGGAACACAGATTTCTGGTAAATAAAACTACAGTATATGATATAAAAATTATGAACACACATTATTTTACATTTGCTCAAAACCATAGATCCCATAACAACAAGAGCTAATGGTAATGTAAATTATGCATTTTAATGCATGAATATTGATTAAGCAATTATAACAACTGTACCACAGTAATTCAACATGGGAAAAATAGTGCAAACTCTATGGTTGCACAGGGCTGATGTGGGAACTCTCTGTACTCTGATCAATTTTTCAGTAAACCTAAAACAGCTTTAAAAAACTGCCCTAACCGGTTTGGCTCAATGGACAGAGCGTCGGCCTGCGGACTCAAGGGTCCCAGGTTCGATTCCGGTCAAGGGCATGTACCTTGGTTGCGGGCACATACCCAGTGGGGGGTGTGCAGGAGGCAGCTGATCGATGTTTCTCTCTCATCGATGTTTCTAACTCTCTATCCCTCTCCCTTCCTCTCTGCAAAAAATCAATAAAATATATTTTAAAAAATTAAATAAAAAACAAAAAACTGATGTTCTAGTATATCAAAAACTAAGAAAAGATGAAGACAGACTCATTACAATTCATCCCTGATAATTACCTGTTAACACTAACTTAAAATTTTTCCACCTTCCCATGCATCATTTATTTTAAATAGAGAAATTTATACATACCACATTTACCTATGATCAATTATTATTATTAACAAAATACTGCTTTTTAAATTTAACTTAATATTTTCAATATAACAAACCACTTCAAGATTTAAACACTAAATTAT